>NW_026885509.1:0-6776 GCF_032173495.1 Musca vetustissima
GTTATTTGGTATACCATTTGTATTTTGTTTTTGCAAAATAGTCAGGCTTAATCCCAGTTTGTTGTTTTTATAAAAAACAACTATTTATTAGTGGGGAATGTATGGCATTGTCCGCCGAGGGGTAAGGCAGGGAAGACTATAGTTTCGGATCTCGCCACTGATCCTCATCAGCTATTAATAGCTTCTGGGGAGAATATCCCAACAAAAAACTAAGGGAACTGATGAGGATCAGTGGCGAGATCCGACCCGATCCCTACCTTACCCCTCGGCGGACAATGCCATACATTCCCACTAATAAATAGTTGTTTTTTTTATATAAAAACAACAAACTGGGATTAAGCCTGACTATTTTGCAAAAACAAAATTGTGAATACATATCACACCGTGGAGGGTATAAAAAGTTCGGCCCTGCCGAACTTAACGATTTTTACTAGTTAGTAAATTTATTTATTGTTTCTATAAATATGTAATACCATCTCAAGTTGCATGCTTTCCTTGTACATTGTCATTTATTTATTCTAAGAATAATGTAACGATGATATTTCGTTTTCCTTTCGCCTTTATTTGTGAATAATTCCATTTAATTTACTTTTAATAATATCTTTATTTGCAATTCATATGAAAAGCTCGCAACATCAAGTTCGAAGTACTTATTTCATCAATATTTGTTTCGTTGCAGATATTTCGTGAGTTACATTTAATGTCGATTATATTGTGAGCAAATGTAATGTGCGTGTATGTGCATGTTATGTGCTTTCCCATTATAGCGCTGAACGTTATCGAGAGGATAGAAAGGAAAATTTCGCCTTGACGGGCAAACGGAGACATAAATTTGTGCACAGATGCTGCCAACAACAAATGTCGTCAAGTGCAAATTCGTCTATGTTAATGAACGGCAATAAGGCAAGCTAGTCAGCCAGTCACCAAACTGCCAACGAGATGGGGCTGAGTGTTCCGGGGAGGTGTCAGCTATCTATGGAGTTTCACAGGATATTAACTGCTGCATTCATTTGTTGTTGCGTTATAAATGCGAACATATAAATAATGCAACATATGTTTCAACTGCTATGAACTGGAAGCATTTTTGAGTACGTATTCATTTAATTTATTTATTTTTCTTTTTTGAAAAGATCGCTGACGGGAAATGAAGACTGCTGAATAAAGTTAAATTTCAGTGTTCTTTTCTCTGCGTTGTTATGTTTAATTTTCTGAAAACTAGAACTTTAATTTAACTTTAACGCAAAGTTAATAACTGCAATATGTTTTGAAAAACAAAAATGAAATTTTAACGATACATGTTGAAAAATGTGTTTCCAACAATACGTAAGTTATTAAACGGCAAAACGGCTCATACTCATTTTCGGTTTTATGAAGGTCTTAGCTGCATTCTGAATTCGAAGTAGGGGGTAATTTGGTATTCCGATATAAAAAATTTTCGATGAAGGTATTTTTTTTGGCATACACCAAACAACCAAAATTTGAACGACTAAGTGAACCCCCCCCCCCCCCCCCCCCTTCCATATATATTTGAAGATTTAAAAGAGAAGAAAAATAATTTACAAAAGATTTTTGTTATGGTTTTGTTGTTTTTTTTTTTGTAATTAAAGAAAAGACCTTATTTTTAATGGCGGGCATGATAACTCCCCACTGGAACATCGGAATACGAAAATTCCAACGGTGTTAGAAAGAGCACATGTCTGTCTCTCGTATTAACTAGGATTATTGACTTCCCTCTAAAATTAACAAAATGGCGGACCTTTAAAAAAATATTTTTGGAAAATCGCCGATTTTTTACCAAAAACAAAATTAAAAAATAAGGAAGATCTTCACCGATTGGATTTATCTTCCTGCATACGATAGCTATACACTCACAGAGAAATGTGTAAAAATTTGGAAGTGATTGGGTCATTAGTTTTTGAGTTATTGTGCCCGCCATTCACAAAAGAGAACCAGTACGGAAAGTAGTAAGGTCGGACGGGCCGACTATATGATACCCTTCACAACTATGGGTATATTAAACAGCGGACGATATTTATCTAAATGTGAATCTACCTAGATCTATCCATAAACATATCATTCGTTTGTTGCAATGGGACAAAATTATGTAAATCGACTTTGAACTAATATAAATAGGTCATCCGTTGGACTCTGCCTGTACTTCTAGAAAACGCAACCATTCTATGCTCAATTTTGTACGTTGTGCAAAATTTGATGTCAATCTGACTAACATGAGGAGTTTGATGCCAAATTTATTTAAAATCGGCGAAAATATATATGGAACCTATATTCAAATATGAAGCGATTTCTACGAAACTTGTCACAGGTTAGGTTATACTAATTTTAGTACGTTTTGTTCCTACCAGCTATTGGTTCCTTGGTGCGTCAATTACTTAAAATCACTCTATAATAAAAGGGAGCTATATCTAAATCTCAACCGATTTTCACGAAACTTGGCACCCATCATTCTGGACTAAATTTATATTAAATCGGACGAAAATATATATGGGACCTATATCTAGACCTTGATCGATTTTTACGAAACTTGACCGACATCATTCTAGGCTCGATTCAGTACGTTATGCCAAATTTCGTGCAAATCGAAAGATATATAGGGACTTTTGTGAACCATTTGCATTAAATCGGACGAGACTATATATGGGAGCTATATCTAAATCTGGACCGATTGTCTCGAAACTTTGCATATATTACTCTAGACTCAAATCAGTACTTTATGCCAAATTTCGTGCAAATCGAAGGATATATAGGGACTTTGGTGCACCATTTACCATTTACAATCGGACGAATCTATATATGGGAGCTATATCTAAATCTGGACTGATTTTCTCGAAACTTGGCAGACATTAATCTAGGCTCAATTAAGTACGTTATACTAAATTTCGTGCAAATCGACAGATATATAGGGTCTTTGGTGCAAAATGTACCTTAAATCTGATGAAAATAGTTCTTGAGATTTTCTCTTGAAATTTTGTAGGGACATTTTTGAATTAGTGTAGATTCGAATTAAATCAAAAAATGTTTGGGGGGGGGGTCCCCTGAAGACGATATCGGTTCAGTTTAGGATAAAGTTGTCATTTATATTTTGTTCCGATTATTTATATATGCGAAAAACCCTACATACGTTTGATTGTTACGAACATGTATAGCGTAAGGAATTGAATATAGAAGTGTGCTAATTATACCCTACACTACTATTTTCTCAGGGTATTAAGCTTTGTGTAGCACCAAGATTTTGGAGCTAGTCCCACCTTTAAGTGTGCCCATCCTCATATTTTGACTAGCTGAGTCGATATAGCAATGTGTGTCATTCCGTCCACCTGTCCATTATAATTTGTAAACACGATACAGAACCGGCAGATACAGGGTCATTAGGAGTCTTCCGGCAAAATAAGACTCCTAATCATCCTTTAATATTTGGGGATGAAATGGACCAAAAACTTTATCTCTGATTGTTTTGTCAGATTTCAGATTCAGAATTATCACCCGAAATTTGAATAGAGAATGGGATCAGGCCAAAGAATAAGCGTGTCGATTTTAATAATATGGCAAATTTTCTTTTCTATGTGTATGTATATATTGACTCCTGAATAACATAGGCAGCAGTTGTTGATCTTTAAATTGATACCAATTATATGGCAATATGTAGCATACTAGAGGACGTATAGCTGTAGTGTTGGTGGCTAGGTCATCCTGGATATGGTCAAGGAAGATGATGATCAGATGACATTTCGGGAATGAAATGGACCGTAAACTTTATATGTGTTTTTCTATGCGCTCTATGCCCCACAATTATCAGCCGACCATTATAAACTTTCCACGGGGAATGCGATCTGGCTAACTAATTCGAATGGATGTCTCGATGATAAACTGGCAAAAGAACCAAAAACTTTATTGTTTAAAGTAACAAAATTAGCATCTTATGTAGGAAATTTTTACTCCGGAAACCTGAAGCCCCCATTTAAGTCTACATAGCAGATTTCAGCATTTTGAGAAACTTGTAATTTAGCTGCAATTAGCTGTAATTTTGTATTCCCAATGAGTAGAAAATATTCCAACCAAAAATTATTATACCCTTCACCACACTGTGGTACAGGGTATTATGTCTTTGTGCATATGTTCGTAACAGGCAAAAGGAAACGAGATAGACACATGGTTCCTTTTGAGAATATGCATAGAATCACTTTCTAAGTCGATTTATGCATGTCCGTCCGTCTGTCCATGTTAAGTTGTGAACAAAGTACAGGTCACATTTATTATTCGAATTGGATGAAATTTGGCACAGCTCATTCATTTGGAATTGGGAACCAGTAAGGAAAGTAGTAAAGTCGGACGGGGCCGACTATATGATACCCTTCACCACTGTGGGTATATTAAACAGATGAATCCTAACAGACGTCGCATTATTGAAGAACCATTAACATGAAATTAAACATGTCATTCTGCAACCTATACTAAATTTTGGTCAGGTTAGAGTTGCTTCTTACGATGGGACAAAATAATGTAAATAAATTTAAAGCGAAATATCGAAATATAGGTTACACTTATTTCAGTATGGTTTTTGCATTCGGCCACATTTTGAGTTCTTTATTTACTTATAAATCCAAATTTACTTATAAATCCAAAATCGGACGAAAATATATATGGGAGCTATATCTAAATCTGAACCGATTTTCACGAAATTTAACACACATCGTTCTAGACTTAGTTCAGTATGCTATGCGAAATTTCGTGCAAATCGAAGGATATATAGGGACATTGTTGCACCATTTACATAAAATCGGACGAAAATATATATGGGAGCTATATCTAAATCTGAACCTATTTTCACGAAATTTAACACACATCGTTCCAGACATAATTCAGTACGCTATCCCAAATTTCGTGCAAATCGAAGGATATATAGGGACATTGATGCACTATTTACCTAAAATCGGACGAAAATATATATGGGAGCTATATCTAAATCTGAACCGATTTTCACGAAATTTTACACACATCGTTCTAGACTTAATTCCGTACGCTATGCCAAATTTCGTGCAAATCTAACGAATATATAGGGACTTTGGTGCAATATTTACCTAAAATCGGACGAAAATATGTATGGGAGCTATATCTAAACCTGAACCGATTTTCAGGAAATTTAACACACATCATTCTGGACCTAATTCAGTACGTTATGCCAAATTTCGTGCAAATCGAAGGATATATAGCGACTTTGGTGCACCATTTACATGAAATTGGACGAAACTATATATGGGAGCTATATCTAAATCTGGACCGATTTTCTCGAAACTTGGCAGACATCACTCTAGGCTTAATTCAGTACGTTATGCCAAATTTCGTGCAAATCGAAAGATATATTGGGACTTTGGGGCACCATTTACATGAAATCGGACGAAACTATATATGGGAGCTATATAGAAATCTGGACCGATTTTCTCGAAACTCGGCAGACATCTCTCTAGCCTCAATTCCAAATTTCGTGCAAATCGAAAGATATATAGCGATTTTGGTGCACCATTTACATGAAATCGGACGAAACTATATATGGAAGCTATATCTAAATCTGGACCGATTTTCACGAAACAGACATAATTCTAGACCTAAATGATTAGGCTGTACCAAATTTCGTGCAAATCGAAAGATATATAGGGACTGTTTACATTAAATCGGTTAAATATATATATGGGATCTATATCTAAATCTGAACCGATTTTTCCCAATTTCAATAGGGTTCGTCCTTGGGCCGAATAAGTGACCTATGCCAAATTTCATCCAATTCGGATCATAAATGCGACCTGTACTTTGTTTACAATTTAACATGCACAGACAGACAGACAGACAGACGGACGGACGGACATGCATAAATCGACTTAGAAAGTGATTCTATGCATATTCTCAAAAGGAACCATGTGTCTATCTCGTTTCCTTTTGCATGTTACAAACATATGCACAAAGACATAATACCCTGTACCACAGTGTGGTGAAGGGTATAAAAATCGGTTCAGATTTTGATATAGCTCCCATATATATTTGCGTCCGATTGAATGTAAATGGTGCACCAAAGTCCCTAAATATCTTTAGATTTGGTACAGCGTACTAAATTAAGCCTAGAATATTGTGTGCTAAGTTTCGTGAAAATCGGTTCAGATTTAGATATAGCTTCCATATATATTTTCGACCGATTTAAGGTAAATGGTGCACTAAAGTACCTATATATTTTTCGATTTCCACGAAATGTGGCACAGCGTACTGAATTGAGCCTAGAATGATGTGTGCTAAGTTTCCTGAAAATCGGTTCAGATTGAGATATAGCTCCAATATATTTTCGTCCGATTTAAGGTAAATGGTGCACCAAAGTCCCTATATATATATATTTTGATTTGCACGAAATTTGGCATAGAGTACTGAATTAGGTCTAGAAATGTGTGCTATGTTTCGTGAAGATCGGGTCAGATTTAGATATAGCTCTCATATATATTTTTGTCCGATTTAAGGTAAATGGTGCACTAAGGTCCCTATATATCTTTCGATTTGAACGAAATTTGGCATATCGTACTGAATTGAGTGTTGAATAATGTGTGTTAAGTTTTGAAAATCGGTTCAGATTTGGATATAGCTCCCATATATATTGTCGTCCGATTTAAGGTAAATTGTGCACTAAAGTCCCTATATATCTTCCGATTTGCACGAAATGTGGCATATCGTACTGAATTGAGTGTAGAATAATGTGTGTAAGTTTCGTGAAAATCGGTGCA
>NW_026885510.1:0-6870 GCF_032173495.1 Musca vetustissima
TGCAAGACCCACTTTGGCAGACTCCATCTCAATTCGTTCAAAGGTACCCGCTCTCAATGTTCGGCCCATTATATCGATGTCATCGGCGTAGGCGAGTAACATGTGTTGTTTGGTGGAGAGAGGCATTTCTGCTCACCTTTGCGTCTCCTATGACCTTTTCAAGCAATATGTTAAAAAGATCACACGACAAACTGTCACCTTTTCTGAATCCTGGTTCGGTATTAAAGGGCTCCGAGAGGTACTTTCCGACTTTAGCTGCTGACCTTTTGCCAGTTAAGGTTATCCCGAATAGCCGTATTAATTTTGCAGGAATGCCGAACGCAGACATGGCTTTAAATACCTCTGAGTGGATGGGGCTGTCGAATGCAGCTTTGTAGTGGACGAATAGGTGAAATGTGTCGATGTGTTTTTCGTAGGTCTTTCCAAGGATCTGGCGCAGTGTGAAAATATGATCAATGGTGGATTTGCCAGGTCTGAAGCCGCATTGTTCTGATCCAATAATGTTCCAATCGTTGGGCAGGTATTCCTATAGCCAAATTGTACTAATCAACTGGTGCTTGCTCCTGACCATCATCTGATCACCGGTCTTAAATAGTTTGGCTGGTAATCCATCGGCACCTGCTGTTTTATTGTTCTTCAGCCGATTAAGTGCTACTCTGACCTCATCTTCGCTAAGTGGTGTATAATCTATGCCGTCATCTCTGGTTCTGGGGTATCTTCTTTACCGCCACTATTTGGTACCAGAAGCTTTTCAAAATGCTCCTTCCAGATCCTCAACACGCTGTCTGTATCTGTCTCCAGACTTCGATATTCATCTCTACAGAACGATGTGCCTGTACCAAAGCCCTCGGTTTTGTGTTTTACTCGTTGGTAAAGTTTGCGGACTTCATTCTAACTCCTTTACATCTCGATTTGCTCACGCTTCGTTTTTCTTGTTATTTCTTCTTTTTTTGAAAATACGTTTCTCCTCCTTCCTTTTCTCCAGATAATTCTCTATCGCATTACGCGTTGCTACTGTCTACAGGGTTGCCCTATACGCTGCCTTTTTCGCCTCAGTAGCATTACGGCACTCCTGATCGTACCGTGCATGGGTTTCTTGATGGTGGTTTTTGGTACCCAAGTGTTGCTTTTGCTGCAGTTCGTAGGGAGTTGGCAATTCTTTGCCATTGTTCTTCTATATTATTATCGAGACAAGGAGTGCTTTTGACAAGCAGGTGGGTTTGTTGAACGGATTGGGCTTCTGTTATCTGTTGTGTTTGCAGCTTTTCGATGTCGAGTTATCGTGTTACATTAGATCGCATTAAGACGGGTGCGAACCTTGGCTGCCACAAGGTAATGCTCCGAATCGATATCCGCTCCACCGGTCGATCAAACGTCTACAACACTGAAGGAATGTCTTCCGTCTATGACAACATGATCGATTTGATATCTCGTTGATCGTTAGGGAGCAATCCAGGTGGCCCTGTGTATATCGAGCTGCCTGAATCTGGTGCTGCTAACTACCATGTTTGTTGACAAATAATCATTGATAAATAAGCCTTTTATATGGGGACTCACTTCATGTCGTCTATAGAGACTCGCTTCAGCTCGTCTATAGAGACTCGCTTCAGCTCGTCTATAGAGACTCGCTTCAGCTCGTCTATAGAGACTCGCTTCAGCTCGTCTATAGAGACTCGCTTCAGCTCGTCTACAGAGACTCGCTTCAGCTCGTCTATAGAGACTATAGAGACTCGCTTCAGCTCGTCTATAGAGACTCGCTTCAGCTCGTCTATAGAGACTCGCTTCAGCTCGTCTATAGAGACTCGCTTCAGCTCGTCTATAGAGACTCGCTTCAGCTCGTCAATAGAGACTCGCTTCAGCTCGCCAATAGAGACTCGCTTCAGCTCGCCAATAGAGACTCGCTTCAGCTCGCCAATAGAGACTCGCTTCAGCTCGCCAATAGAGACTCGCTTCAGCTCGCCAATAGAGACTCGCTTCAGCTCGCCAATAGAGACTCGCTTCAGCTCGCCAATAGAGACTCGCTTCAGCTCGCCAATAGAGACTCGCTTCAGCTCGCCAATAGAGACTCGCTTCAGCTCACCTATAGAGCCTCCCACTTTAGTTCACCTATAGAGACTCGCTTCAGCTCGCCAATAGAGCCTCCCACTTCAGCTCACCTATAGAGACTCGCTTCAGCTCGCCTATAGAGACTCGCTTCAGCTCGCCTATAGAGACTCGCTTCAGCTCGTCTATAGAGACTCGCTTCAGCTCGTCTATAGAGACTCGCTTCAGCTCGTCTATAGAGACTCGCTTCAGCTCGTCTATAGAGACTCGCTTCAGCTCGTCTATAGAAACTCGCTTCAGCTCGTCTATAGAAACTCGCTTCAGCTCGTCTATAGAAACTCGCTTCAGCTCGTCTATAGAGACTCGCTTCAGCTCGTCTATAAAGACTCGCTTCAGCTCGTCTATAAAGACTCGCTTCAGCTCGTCTATAAAGACTCGCTTCAGCTCGTCTATAAAGACTCGCTTCAGCTCGTCTATAAAGACTCGCTTCAGCTCGTCTATAAAGACTCGCTTCAGCTCGTCTATAAAGACTCGCTTCAGCTCGTCTATAAAGACTCGCTTCAGCTCGTCTATAAAGACTCGCTTCAGATCGTCTATAAAGACTAGCTTCAGCTCGTCTATAAAGACTCGCTTCAGCTCGTCTATAAAGACTCGCTTCAGCTCGTCTATAAAGACTCGCTTCAGCTCGTCTATAAAGACTCGCTTCAGCTCGTCTATAAAGACTCGCTTCAGCTCGTCTATAAAGACTCGCTTCAGCTCGTCTATAAAGACTCGCTTCAGCTCGTCTATAAAGACTCGCTTCAGCTCGTCTATAAAGACTCGCTTCAGCTCGTCTATAAAGACTCGCTTCAGCTCGTCTATAAAGACTCGCTTCAGCTCGTCTATAAAGACTCGCTTCAGCTCGTCTATAAAGACTCGCTTCAGCTCGTCTATAAAGACTCGCTTCAGCTCGTCTATAAAGACTCGCTTCAGCTCGTCTATAAAGACTCGCTTCAGCTCGTCTATAAAGACTCGCTTCAGCTCTACTATAGAGACTCGCTTCAGCTCGTCTATAGAGACTCGCTTCAGCTCTTCTATAGAGACTCGCTTCAGCTCTTCTATAGAGACTCGCTTCAGCTCTTCTATAGAGACTCGCTTCAGCTCGTCTATAGAGACTCGCTTCAGCTCGTCTATAGAGACTCGCTTCAGCTCGTCTATAGAAACTCGCTTCAGCTCGTCTATAGAAACTCGCTTCAGCTCGTCTATAGAAACTCGCTTCAGCTCGTCTATAGAGACTCGCTTCAGCTGATCTATAGAGACTCGCTTCAGCTGGTCTATAGAGACTCGCTTCAGCTGGTCTATAGAGACTCGCTTCAGCTGGTCTATAGAGACTCGCTTCAGCTGGTCTATAGAGACTCGCTTCAGCTGTTCTATAGAGACTCGCTTCAGTTGGTCTATAGAGACTCGCTTCAGCTCGTCTATAGAGACTCGCTTCAGCTCGTCTATAGAGACTCGCTTCAGCTCGTCTATAGAGACTCGCTTCAGCTCGTCTATAGAGACTCGCTTCAGCTCGTCTATAGAGACTCGCTTCAGCTCGTCTATAGAGACTCGCTTCAGCTCGTCTATATAGACTCCCTTCAGCACGTCTATAAAGACTCCCTTCAGCTCGTCTATAAAGACTCCCTTCCGCTCGTCTATAAAGACTCCCTTCAGCTCGTCTATAAAGACTCCCTTCAGGTCATTTATGGGGGAGGTCTCTTAACAAGTTAATGAAATTTTTTTAGTTTTTTAATGTAACCCACACACCTACATTATTTACTCATGATTTTCAAACGATATTGCAATAAAATCTCCCATAAATCTCTATCCTCTAAATAAAAATTAGATCAGCCATAACAAATGTTGCCGCAAAACATAAAAGAGATTCGAAAATTCCAATGTGTCAGCAGCGATCGGCATTCTCATGTAATACAATGTGTTGTAAATTTTTGGTCATAGCTATTTTTGCCCCCCCCACCAAAAATTATCTTGGATTTATCAAGGAAAAGACACACTGAGATACACACACACTTGCACACCTATTCTATTAATGGCAAAAATGATGATGTTGATGTTTAAATCAAAAAGTTTCGATTGATTTATGATCATTACTATTAATTTATTGAATTTTGTGTCAATGACTGAATGGATGAATGAATAGAATGTGGTCTAGTTGGTGTGTTTTTGTTTGATGTTGAATGAAATGAAAATCAAACATTTTGAAAATGTCCACCACCACAAATTCATCAATTGGACAATTTGTAATGCTTTGTTAATTCATGAGAAGTTATTCGATGGACTCTCACTTTTTATAAAAAGATTTTTTTTGTATGCTATTAATTTATTTCGGTATGTTAAAAAGCCATGGGGTAGTATGGCAATCGTTTGGACAATGTTGGCAATATTTGGTAGCAAAATATTAATCTGTGAGAAATTATATCAATTTGAAAACTATAGATAAAATAATATTTATAAATTGTGGACTCTAGAAAAGGTTGATAGTTCTTCTAAATTATTTTATATTTAATAATGAATTAAAAATTCCGTAATCACGTGGAACCATCAACACCAAATGATCTCACCTAATAATCTCATTAGAAACACACATCCACTAACCCAAATCAAAAAAAAAAAAAAAAAACATATTTAAGATCAAATTAATTGTCTCATTTACACCATAAATGACATAATAATAGACCATAAAAAATCCAATCCCCTAATGCAAATCCGACCGCATGATCAGTTTTTTAGGGGAGTATTAGTGTTTTTTATCATTATCTTCTGCACATTGTGTTGCATTTATTTTTTTTTTTATGCATTGATCTATTGACACCTCTGACAATATCCACAGAAAAATGTACACACACAAAACGTTGTCTAAATATTACCTGAAAATGGTTCAGTCACTAAGTGATGACAATATAAGTAGTGGTTGGTGGCTGAATGTTTTGCATTGTCTGATTGTCATTTTGAAATGTGTCAATCATAGGTGATCTAAATGTTTCCTGCTATTGTCAAAATTCTTGTAAATAATATGAAATAGATATTAAGGACCTGTCTATTATTTCGATATTCCCAAATGCAGAAATAATATGTAATGAGATTATTGACACCTAACAATTCAAACAATTTTATTTAAGGATAACATGTCATGGGGGATAAAATTGTCAATAGGATACGAAATGTCAGAGAGGTTAAAAAGAGTAACGAATATGGTTCCTATTTCAATTAAATCAAGTAGAAACCCAGTAAGGAAAGTGGTGATACCCTTCACCACTTTGGGCACATACAAGAGATGTTAATATCTACAATATGAAGTAGATAGAACAGACATACACTCTTTGGAGGACTATTGAGATGGAATCGGGCGAAATTAAATGTGTGCCAAATTTCGTGTAAATCGAACAAACGTAGGCCCTTCGGTGCAACATTTACATAAAATCGAACGAAAATATATATACGACCTATATCCAAATCTGAACCGATTTCAACACACCTCACACACATCATTTTTCCTCAATTGCATTCGCTATGCAAAATTTTGTCCCAATCGGACAAATATTGGGAGTTTGGTGTATCATTCACAAAAAATCGGACGAAACTATATATGGGAGCTATATCAAAATCTGAACCAATTTTAATTTTAAACATTCACAAAAAATATATTCACGAAACTATATATGGGAACTATATCTATATGTGAACCGATTTTAACAAAACTTTGCAGACATAAGTATGGACCTGATTCAGTGCGCTGTACAAAATTTTATCCCAATCGGACAAATATTGGGAGTTTAGTGTATAATTCACAAAAAATCGGACGAAACTATATATGGGAGCTCTATTTTTTAAACTGAACCAGACTTGGGATATTAGTCTGGATCTAATTCAGTACTCTGTGCAAAATGTTGTCCCAATCGGACTAATATTGGTGTTTGGTGTATCATTCACAAAAAATCGGACGAAACTATATATGGGAGCTATATCTAAATCTGAAACGGTTCCAACAAAATTTCGCATACATAAGAATAGACCTGATTCAGCGCCCAATACAACTTTTTGTCCTAATCGGACAAATAATAGGAGTTTGGTGCATCATTTACATAAAATCGGACGAAACTGTATATGGGAGCTATATCTAAATCTGAACCGATTCCAACAAAATTTCGCATATATAAGTATAGACCTGGTTCAGTGCGCTGTGCAAAATTTTGTCCCAATCGAACTTATATTGGGAGTTTAGTGCATTATTCACAAAAAATCGGACGAACATATATATGTGAGCTATACCTAAATCTGACCCGATTTTCTCGAAACTTAACACACATCATTCCAGGTTTAATTCAGTACGACATGCTAAATTTCGTGCAAATCGAAAGATATATAGGGACTTTGGTGCACCACTTACATAAAATCGGACGAAAATATATATGGGACTTATGTCTATATCTGAACCGATTTTCACGAAACTTAGCACACATCATCCTGGACCTAATTCAGTGCCCTATGCAAAATTTCGTACAAATGAAAAGATATATGGGGATTTTGGTGTACCATTTACATAAAATCGAATGAAAATATATATGGGAGCTATATCTAAATCTGGACCGACTTTCTCGAAACTTAGAACTCACCATTCTGGACCTAATTCAGTGCGCTATGCCAAATTTCGTGCAACTCGAATGATATATAGGTACTTTGGTGCCTATATCGGACAAAAATATATATGGGAGCTATATGTAAATCTGAACAGATTTTCACCAATTGCAATATGGTTCGTCCTTAGGTCAAATAAGTGACTTGTGTCAA
>NW_026885511.1:0-6763 GCF_032173495.1 Musca vetustissima
ACAGCAAAATGAATTAGGTCTAGACTGATCTGTGTGAAGTTTCTTGCAAATCGGTTCAGATTTAGATATAGCTCCCATATATATTTTCGTCCGATATAATGTAAATGGTGTAATAAAGTCCCTATATATCTTTCGATTTGCACAAAATTTGGCATAGGGTAATGAATTAGGTCTAGACTGATGTGTGTCTAGTTTACTGAAAATCGGTCCTGATTTAGTTATAGCTCCCATATATATTTTCTTCCGATTTAATGTAAATAGTGTACCAATGTCCTTATATATCTTTTGATTTTCACGAAATTTGGCATAATGTACTGAATAAAGCCTAGAACGATATGTGTTAAATTTCCTGAAAATCGGTTCAGATTTATATATAGCTCCCATATATAGTTTCGTCCGATTTAAGGTAAATGATGTACCAAAGCCCCTATATATCTTTCTATGTGCATGAAATGTGGCATAGAGTTCTGAATTAGGTCCAGAATGATGTGTGCAAAGTTTCGTGAAAATCGGTTCTGATTTAGATATAGCTCCCTTATATATTTTCGGCCGATTTAAGGTAAATGGGGTACTAATGTACCTATAAATCTTTGGATTTTCACGAAATTTGGCATAGCGTACTGAATAAAGCCTAGAATGATGTGTGTTAAGTTTCGTGAAAATCGTTCGAGATTTAGATATAGCTACCATATATATTTTCGTCCGATTTTATGTAAATTGGGCACTAAAGTTTGTCCGATTGTCACACAAATTTGTACAATGAGCGGTAGTTAATATGAATTAATCACTGGCAAATATCGTTGAAATCGGTTCAAGATTTAGATATGGGTGCACCAAACCCCTCATGTTTATCAGATATTTATCCAAATAATCAACGGGTGTCCGATTGATAATTTTGTCCCATTGTAAGAAGCATATCTGACCAAATGAAAAATTTAGTATAGGTTGCAGAGTTATATGTTTATGGATCCAATTTTATTTTACTGGTCCTTCAAAAATGCGACGTCTGTTAGTATTCATCTGTTGAATATACCCAAAGTGGTGAAGGGTATCATATAATCGGCCACGTCCGACTTTACTACATTCCTTATTATTTTTCAAGGATTATAATAAGGTGTGGATTTTTTCTTAAATATTATTTTTCAAGGAGATTTACAAGGCGGAGATTTTTGAAATATAAATTTTGAATGGCTTTAATTTCTTTTCTTATTTCATATCTCAAATTTTCATTTCAAATATCTCCTTCGCACGTGCCGACGACATATTTTTCTCCTACAATAATCCACAAGCGATATCAATATATTCTCTAATTTTCATATTCATCACCCGTGGTGAAATTTATTAGTCATTATTATCGGTCATGTGGTGACATATGAGAAAATAACACCCACACATACGCACACATACATTCAAGAGCAATATGAAAAGAACTGTGTATATTCGAACATTGTCCCGACATCATATTTCTTCTACTCCTAATCATTATTGCTGTCATTACATTTAATGACAACGACATGTCTTTGGTAACACTTTAGGCCATTTTCGTTCATTTGTTGGTAATGTGAATGCCATCTAACCAACAGGGTCATTAAGTTATTGAATTGTAAATGGGGAATGGTGGTGGTAGTGGCACTTTGAGTCTATGGGCCTGAGAATCAAATGGCACACATTTATTCCATGGGTGTCATATTGGCTAATGTGCTCCAATATTCCAATATGAAGTGGTGGTGGCTTGTAAGGCCCCCCAATTTTAAAATATTACATTTCTATTGGCTTAATTTGAAAATGTTTCCCAATAACTGGAGCATGGTAGTGGATGTAAGAAAATCTGTCTCTAATCGCCATAACTATGTGGTAGACATGTGTTCGTGAGTTGCCTAGAAAATGATCGCAGGCTGTTGGCAATTTGAATGCCTCAGTTCGGTGAAAGTGAAAAAATATGCTCGGGGGTCATAATGTCTGGCCATAACAATCGATGCTTTGCCATTAATTCGATTTTATTTGCCATTTTATGAATTCTGTTCGGCAAATGTTAGTTTAAGCAATATTAATGACAATCTCGGTAAGCTACTCGATAATAACTTAAACACGAACTGATGCGCGAAGAAGAAGATTGATGAGAAAAAAGTTTTGAGGAAATTGTGAAGTTAGAAACAAATTTATTTTCTGTACTACTATAAGGAGTGGATTTGTTTCTAAATTATTTTTCATGGCCTAATAAAAGGCGTGGATATTTAAAAAATTAGTTTTCATGGCCTACTGTAAGTCATCATCGTGTAAATCATTTAACATAAGGACTCGTACATGCCGGCCGATTATCAATAAGGTCATACCTTTCCTGACTAAATCCCTCAAATACGAGAAAAGAATACGGATTTTCATCTAAAATCTCACCAAGGTGATCCTATGCCTGCAAGCATCTGGGGCTATCAGCGCAGTTAGCCTAAAGGGATTAAATTTAATTAATGATCAGAATCAGATAGTGTTTACATGATATGTACAGTTCAAACAACGAAATCATTGCTACATTGGGGGAAATTTTTTCAAAGTGTTCTATCCCTCGAAGAGCTGGTGACAATGACTAACGGAGATTTTGAATGAGGGATTTAAACCCAGCGGTTACATACTTTAGGGTCACGACTCAATGTGAGAATTTATAAGGCTATGGAAGACATAGGTCAGCCATTTTACGATTTGATTGTGAAAAATTTAACAAGTGAGCGGAGCAATATAGTCGGACGGGGCCAACCATATGATATCCTACACAACTACCACGAAAATATAACTTTCTGCGGCTCTATATTCTGAGCCTTGTCAATTTTTCGCGATGTTTGCACCCTCTTGACCATATTTTCTAAGTCTTGTTATGCATTTCCGGTAGATGGAAAATATTTATTTAAAAAATCAACGCGTGGTCCATGGAAAATAATATTTAAAAAATTTTTTTTTTTGATCAATGAAACATTTTTTTAATCTGAGCAGTGCTGGACCATGAGAAATATTTTTTATACCCTTCACCACACTGTGGTACAGGGTATTATGTCTTTGTTAATATGTTTGTAACAGGAAAAAGGAAACGAGATAGACACATGGTTCCTTTTGAGAATATGCATAGAATCACTTTCTGAGTCGATTTATGCATGTCCGTCCGTCCGTCTGTCTGTCGATGTTAAAATGTAAACAAAGTACAGGTCGCATTTACAATCCGAATTGGATGAAATTTGGCATAGGTCACATATTTGGCCCAAGGACGAACCTTATTGAAATTGGGAAAAATTGGTTCAGATTTAGATATATATATCCCTAAATATCTTTCGATTTTCACGAAATTTGATACAGCATAATGAATCAGGTCTAGAATGATGTGTGTGAAGTTTCGTGAAAATCAGTTCAGATTTGGACATAGCTCCCATATATATTTTCGTCCCATTTAAGGTAAATGGTGTAACAAAGTCCCCATATAAATTTCGATTTGTACGAAGTTTGGCACCGAGGAATGAATTAGGTCTAGAATGATGTGTATCAAGTTTCCTGAAAATCGGTTCAGATTTGGATATACTCCCATGTATATACATTCGTTCGATTTAAGGTAAATGGTTTGTCCGATTTAAGGTAAATGGTGTACCAAAGTCTCTATATATACTTCGATTTGCACGAAATTTGGCATAGCTTACTGAATTAAGTCTAGAACGATGTGTGTTAAATTTTGTGAAAATCGGTTCAGATTTAGATATAGCTCTCATATATATTATCGTCCGATTTTAGGTAAATAGTGCACCAAAGTCCCTTTATATGCTTCGATTTGCATAAAATTTGGCTTAGCGTACTAAATTGGCTCTAGAATGATGAGTGGTGAGTTTCGGGAAAATCCGTCGAGATTTCGATATAGCTCCCATATATATGTTCGTCCGATTTTATGTAAATGATGGACCAACGTCCTTATATATCCTTCGATTTGCATGAAATTTGGCACAGCGTACTGAATTAAGTCTAGAAAGATGTGTTTTAGTTTTCGTGAAAATTATTTCAGATTTAGATGTAGCTCCTACATATAGATTATATTTTTAACAACGCGGCGTACCGAATAGCGTGTATCAATTTTGCTATGAATCGTTTTCCATAAATTTCCCCCATGTTACGCAGACGGCACTAAATCTGCTCGAATGAAATTAAAGTTAGGATAGGTTGGAGTAAGAGGGAACATAGATATGCAATTGTTAGGATACATATGTACAATATACCCAAAGTGGGGAATGGTATCATATAGTCGGCCCAGTCCGACTTTACTACTTTCCTTACTGGTTTTTAATTTCGATCTTGAAGGTCCCTGAAAAAAGTTTTAAACAAATCGACATATTTTGTAAAAAATCAACGTTCTGTTGGGTCCATGAAAACGATTTTTAAAAATATTCGTCTTTTCAATCCTTGTATATACTTAAAAACAGACATGCCTCGTTGTTAGTCGATGAAAGAATATATATATTTTTTTTAAATCCACTCCTTTTCAGTTCAGGAAAAATTTTATTGAAAAAATTCAAAATCCAATTGCTAGATTATATTTCAGCAAAATTTTAGACTTTTTGGTCACTTGAAAAATAAATAATATTTTTTTCCCACATTTTTATTCTCATATTTCACTTTTATTCACAAAATTTTCATTTTAAAATTTAATGGCATCTCGAAATGAAAGCGGGACATTATTGTTATTATTATGCTGTGGGTTCTTTACAACAACTCTAGCGATTGCCAACGTAGCAATTAGGATCACAGCAAGCAGCACCTGAATTATTTTCATTATTAAATGAAAATTATTTTTTCTTTGATTTACAAATAACAAATCTGTTTAATTATCAGCTACGAACTAATTGAACTCAATGATTACGATCTAATTTATATAGAACAATGAAATATGTACCATTTCTAATTACCAATAACCGCAATGTTAAATATACAAATACATTTTTTTAACGTTATTAGAAAATAAATTGCTATTAATCACTTGGGAAAATACAAATAATGTGATGTTGGATTAACGTTTTGAAAAATTCACATAAAAAATCCTAGCGCAACTGGTCCTTGAAAAATGATTTTTTGATAAATCCACGCCTTGTTGAGGCCCTTAACAAATATTCTTTGATAGAGGTTGGGGTCCTTGAAAAAATATTGTTTAATAAATCCACGCCATGTTGAGGTCCTTAAAAATATTCCTTAATAGATAGAGCTTAATGTCCTTAAAAAAATATTCTTTAATAAATCCACGCCTTGTTTAGGTCCTTGAAAAAATATTATTTAATAAATCCACGCCTTGTTTAGGTCCTTTCAAGGACCTTGTTTAGGTCCTTGAAAAAATATTATTTAATAAAGGATGGGGTCCTTGAATAAATATTCTTTAATAAATCCATGCCTATTGAGGTCCTTGAATAAATATTCTTTAAAAAATCCACGTCTTAAAAAACCATTGAAAAACTTTGTTTTAAAAATCCACGCCCCAGATAACACTTCAAAAATAGCCCTTAAAAAAATTGTTTTTTTTTATTGTTAATATTTTACAATATAATTTTTGGTTTTCAAAACTTTGTTATATCCTGATATGGATTGGGTCTTCCAAATGGAAAGGCATCTATATCTCCAGGACATGGAGGTCTGCGACAAGTTACTAGTGGACGTTTAATGCCGACTGCAGCCATTGTCAAGCACACGGCTAATGTAAGGAACAGCAGGATATGAAGGAAATTCATCACGATTCGCAAATGAAGTATTTGTTTTTATTTTTCTTTAAACTTTACAAGATACCACAGATAACTGAGCGTTCTTCATGGTCATGATCGGACTTATATATGGCACTGACAATTTAATTTTAGCATGTAGGTAACCACAATCTATTGAATTTATTAAGAAAAACTCATTATTGAGGTGGAAATAAGGCCAATCATTTGTCACATCTGTAGTTCGTCTGGGGTCTAAAATAATTTTAAGAAATTTATATATAGGCTCCTTTGTCCAATCATGCCAATAAACCACAATCATTATTTAACATCACTTGACTTGACAACTAATGTCTGACTTCAGCGATTTTTGGTCGTATCGAATAACTTCCATAGAAAACAGTAAATATTGTTTGTAGCTCCCACCCCTCTGTGGTCCAGAGGTTGTAGCCACCATTCTTGACCCGATATTTGCATTTGTATCACTTTTTTTAATTACTTATTTCATATTTATTTAGCTATACCCACAAATGGTTTCAACTTGTGATTTATATTCAAACACTTTATATTTATTTATAGAGCATTTAAAAAAGCTGTAAATAAATCAATTGTGTGTTGTTGTTGGTATTTACAATGCAATTTTGTGGTTTTTACAATGGACGTAAATAAATGAATATTGCAAGCGGATTACTCATTTGCAATTGGAGATGTGAAATTGAAAAAAATATTCTTTAATAAATCCACGCCTTCAGTAGCCCATGTAAAATATTATTCTTTAATAAATCCACGCCTTCAGTAGCCCATGTAAAATAATATTCTTTAATAAATCCACGCCTTCAGTAGCCCATGTAAAATAATATTCTTTAATAAATCCACGCCTTCAGTAGCCCATGTAAAATAATATTCTTTAATAAATCCACGCCTCAGTTGGCCCTTGAAAAATATAATTTAATAAATCCACGCCTCAGTTGGCCCTTTAAAAATATTCTTTAATAAATCCACGCCTTCAGTAGCCCATGTAAAATAATATTCTAGCCCATGTAAAATAATATTCTTTA
>NW_026885512.1:0-69137 GCF_032173495.1 Musca vetustissima
ACTATGTATGGAAGCTATATATAAACACATGGACCAAATTGAGCAACCGTTTTATACACCATTCTAAATTCAATTTAATACCCTCTGTCAAATTGCGTGTAAATCGAATAAACATAGGCCCTTCGGTGCACCTAAGACCTATATCAAAATCTGATCCGATTCCAACAAAACTTATCACACATCATTTTTCTTCAATTCAGAACTCTGTGCAAAACTTTGTTCCAATCGGACAAATATTGGGAGTTTGGTGTATCATTCACAAAAAATCAGACGAAACTATATATGGGAGCTATATATAAATCTGAACCGATTTCCACAAAACTTCGCAGACATCTGTCTGGATTTTAAAAAATACGTTTGGAAGGCCTCATATAAGATAAAAAAAATTGGAGGACTAAATAAAAGCGTGGATTTTTAAATAAATATATTTTAGAGGGCCACATTAAAGAGAGGATTTAAAAAAATAATCAATATAATTTTTAAGAATATTTTTCCAAAGACATCAATGGTCGTGAATTTTTTAAAAATATTTTTAAAAGAACCTCAATTGTCGTGATATTTGTTTTTAATATGTTTTAAAGAACTTCATTAAAATTTTTAAGAATATTTTTTCAAGCATCCTCCTTAAACGTGGATTTTTTTAAAAACCTCATGTTGTATATCCCACTGTGTCTTCACTTTTTTGACACTCCCAAAAAATAAGTTAAAAATTGAGGTATCATCATTATTATCATCATCGTAGTCATGTTGACCCCTTACTTTCTTTCTCGCGTCTTGTCGTATGGACCAGTGCATTCGAAAGACATGGTCAGGTTATCGTGTAAAAATTTTGTTTACTTGCTTCTTTTTTTGCCAACAATATAGCTTTACATCGTCAGTTTATTATGGCATTTTTTTTATAAAAAAACGACGACGACGAAAAAATTCCAAATATTTTCCATCCCAAAAATTTCGTGAAAGAGGATGTGCTGACAATGAAAGACGAAGAATAGGAGCGGGAAGCAGGGAGCAAAAACAAGTTAACTTAAGACATTTTACAATGAAAAGGAAGCAACGACTTAAACATAAATTGCTTTTGGCATCTTTTTTGGGTCGATGGTATTACAAGCCGATGGTTCAACCAACGGACCAACCATCAAACAAATGATAACAAACAACAAAACTGGGGGAGAGCAAGTCCAAGACCAAGTTGTTTGTGTGTGGTTTAAAGGTGATGTCCCCATGCCGAATTTTCATCTTTTTTTGTCAACGTTTTTGTAATTTTTGCCTTTTTACCTCAATTATCTTCGTTTTTTGTTTGGTTCGTTCAACAACTACCAGCAGTGGCTCCTTCCGCCTGCTGGAGTTTTTAATGGAATTTCAATTTATTAACCACACACACCAACAACAAAAACGTTGATTTTTACACGTTTCGGGTTCATAAGAAATCGAAAGCCAAATAACAAACAAAAAACACAAGGCAAGAAACAAACAGCAAAAACAGAAAAAAACAACATTTGGGTTTCTGTCACATTATATAATCGCGGGAATTCAACTGGTCTTTTGTGTCTGTTTATTAACTTACCAGAAATGCTTCCAAAAACGTTTATGTACCGGACCAAAACACACCGACAGACCGCGAGACAGACAGACATCCCAACAAACACGTTTTGTTGGTGTCATCGTCGTCGCCACCACCACCTCGAATCACCGACCATGATCATCATCATGGTTATGGCCAAACAATTGCAAAGCTTTGTCATCTTCTCTATTTGGGGAGGTATTGTCGACGCCATAAGACAGCAAGTTAGCCAGCCACCGCAAACCGGGCAATCGCTCTGCAAAGGAAATGAAAGTAAAGTGGTTTAGTTAGATATTCTTTTGATGTACAAATTAAAAAAATACGAAACGTTTTTCTTCAAATCGAAGGGGTCCCAAAAAATATGTGGTTACGTATAATCAAAGGTGAACTTCATTTATGAAGTAATAAATGGAAATTAAATTGTATGCGTTCGTTTTTTCTTACTTTTCTCACGAAATTGAAATGAATATAAATTTCCGCACACGCGTTTTAGGTCAATTATGGCATTTACTTTGTGGAGGGGGAAGGGGACCCAGGAGTCATTCATTATATGAATTGTAAAATTTTCAAAGATTCCTTTGAAGTTAATCGATTATAATGGTGGAAAAATTCCAAAATCGAAAATGTCAGGATTTTTAAAGAACATTTCAATATAAATACGGCCAGATTTATAACTATTGAAGACCAGCTTTTGTATATAGAAGGTCAGTATACTATTTATAGGATGTCAGTAATCTAGGATATGAACATGGATTTAAGAAGAAATAAACTTAAGGGTTATCTGTAAGCGTTAATTTTTTTAAATATATTTTTTCAAGAAATATATTAAGCGAGGATCTTTATGTTCAAAAATGGTCCATCTAAAAGCTTGGATTTTTTGTTAACTCTATATGTGTGGATTTATAGAAACAAAAAAGACGAACATGTAGAAAGAATGGGTTTAAAAAATAGTTCCCAAAAGACTTGGATTTTTAGAAAATGAGTACTTTTAACAAATTTGTTTTCAAGAACCATCATAGGTGTAAATTTTTAAGAAATATTTTCTAAAGGCGTGGATTTTTAAAGAATATTTTCTAAAGGCGTGGATTTCTAAATAATATTTTCAAAAGGCGTGGATTTCTAAATAATATTTTCTAAAGGCGTGGATTTTTAACAAATATTTTCTAAAGGCTTGGATTTTAACAAATATTCTCTAAAGGCGTGGATTTTTAACAAATATTTTCTAAAGGCTTGGATTTTAACAAATATTCTCTAAAGGCGTGAATTTTTAACAAATATTTTCTAAAGGCGTGGATTGTGAACAAATATTTTACAAGACCCATAACCATAATAAGCGTGGATTAAAAAAAATTGTAGACACATCGCGGGTTTAAAAAAAAATATTTTTTCAAGACCTATCAGAGGTGTGGATTTAAAAATATATATACTTTTCAAGACCGATTATAAGCGTGGATTTAAAAAGAAAATATTTTTTCCAGACCTATCATAAGCATGAATTAAAAAATATATACACTTTTCAAGACCCATCATAGGCGTGGATTTGAACAAAAAAATATTTCTCCAAGACCCATCAATATAATAAAAATATATGCTTTTGAAGACCCATCATAGGCGTAGATTTAAAAAAATATATATTTTTTTCAAAACCCAACATAGGCGTGGATTTATAACAAATATTTCATTTAAAGATCCATTATAGGAGTGGGTTTTTAACAAATATTTTTTCAAGACTTATCATAGGCGTACATTTTTAACAAATATTTTTTCAAGACCTATTATAGGCGTGGGTTTAGATCTAATATTTCTTCAAGACCTATTATAGGCGTTGATGTGGAAGAAATATTTTTTCAAGACCTATTATAGGTATGGATTTAGATCTAATATTTCTTCAAGTCCTATTATAGTGTGGGTTTTAAAAAAATCCTTTTTCAAGCCCATCACTTGCGTGGATTTCAAAAAAAATATTTTTCAAGACCCATTACAGATGTGGAGGCGAGCTTTTCAAAGAAATATTTTTTCAAGACCCATCACAGGCGTGAATAGGCGTGGTTTTCAAAGAAATATTTTTTCAAGACCCATCACAGGCGTTGATAGGCGTGGTTTTCAAAGAAATATTTTTTCAAGACCCATCACAGGCGTTGATAGGCGTGGTTTTCAAAGAAATATTTTTTCAAGACCCATCACAGGCGTTGATAGGCGTGGTTTTCAAAGAAATATTTTTTCAAGACCCATCACAGGCGTTGATAGGCGTGGTTTTCAAAGAAATATTTTTTCAAGACCCATCACAGGCGTTGATAGGCGTGGTTTTCAAAGAAATATTTTTTTAATACCCATCACAGGCGTTGATAGGAGTGGTTTTCAAAGTTTTTTTTTCTGCAACAAATTTTTTATATAGTTCCAAGTAGAGGTCCTATAAACAAATCTCCGCCCGATATTCGGTCTTTTGAAATTTTTAGCCGAATCGAAATGGCTGTAATTTCTCAGTTCATGTTCATGAATTTATCTACCGAAGTAGCTGTACTTTGGTATATAGAATCCTGGTGAATATTAACTTCTTTCAAGAATGTTTTTTAAAATAAGCTCGTGTTTTTACATGACTTCTACAAAGGTCTCTCTTAATTATCGTTCGAGTTCCTAGACCAACTTTCCAATCTGATTGCCGGTAATTTGGTATTTCATTTCCCAATTTACCATGAAAGACTTCATATAAAGATACAAACATTTTTATGAAGTTTTGTGAATGTTTACAGGAACTTTTTTGCATTCACGCTTATAGATCATAGTCCTGTGAATAAATATTTTTTTATATAGCTTCAATGATCCATGAAAAAGTATATTTTTAAAATTAAAGCTTATAACATAATAGTTTGTGGAAAATCTTCGCTAGTAGATTTGATGCTCATTTCTGGTAATTGAGAAAATATTGTTGGAATCCACGTTTATGGCACAAGAGGTCATTGGAAAGCTTAAATCATCATAGTTGTTTTTTTTTCTTAAATCCGATTTTATAACAAATGGTCTTTGAATTTCATAATTTTAATCCACGGGCATAAATGATCCCTAATTAAATATATTTTTTTAATGTCCGCTTATAGGAGGTCCTTAAAAAATATGTAAAAATATATTTTTTATAAAACCATATATATATATACTTTAAGATTATTCTTGAAAGACAAATTATTGAAGAATTCGCGATAATATTTTGTTTACACAAAATATCACCAAAATAATCCAATGAAGTACTCTTCAACCCCGTTTTTTAAATTTAATTAAATCCATTTCCCTTTTGCACATTTATTAAAAAAATTAAAAAAGTTAGCAAACACTAACTTTTGCTTAACAATTATTTATGCATATTAATGAACCCCCTTCAATTTGTCTCAATTCTTATTATTGAAAACACACAGAAAAAAGGGTTGCTAGAAACCCGAAAAAATGCACAACTTCTTGTAACCATCTAATGAATATTGAACAGTTCATTAAACAAAATAATTTGTTTATCTTCTATACTTTACGCAATAAACAACATTTCTTTACAGGTATGTAAACAATTTTGTGGATACTTTTGAATTAATTTCAAAACGAAAAAAGTAGTATGTATTACCGTCAAACCAATGCTTATTTGAGTGTTTATTTAGTATTTATGTACAAGTTTGCAGAACAAAAGGTATTCAATGGGATTTGCCTTTAAGCTCTTCTTTTGAAGTTTCAGAGAAAAAAATAAAATTAAATTTTCAATAATTGATTTTTTATTATGTGGTAATGTTAACAAACAAACTGAAATGCAAATGACTTTGAAAACACCCTTAAGGACAATGATTAGAACAATTTATTGGTTAATAAGTAAATTACTTTTTTTTAATTTCAAAGTCCAAAGAAAGGAGTCATGCAGTGGTAGGATTACAATGTGGTTCAATTATAATATGAATAATATATTTAATAACATTTGCTCGATCAAAGTCATAGCTCAAGGATATATCAAAATGATGACATAGATTAGAGGTCTGGTTGGATTTTTAGTATTAAAATTTATTGGCTCTATATGAAGATTTTATTTTCAAAAGATATATTCAAAACATGTCAAACGGGAGGTACATTGTTGGGGTAAAATTAAATTATAATACTTTCTCCTTTGTAGTCATGGGATATGCATAAGAAATAATTGCATATACAGAAGGCTTTCTTAATTTTTAGAAGACTCAAAAAAGTCGTCCTTATTGGCATATTAATTTTGAAAACAATATTGGAATCCCTTATGAAAGTTTAATGTTTTGGGTGTGATAACCTAAAAAGTCATATATAAGGTATTCTCTACAAAAATTCTTTAAAATATCTAAATGTGCCGATATCTGAAGAGAACCGAATAAAAATAAAAAATGTCACTTTAAAAGAAAAAATAAAAAATACGCATAAACACTGTCCTTCGATGTAATACTAAACACTCGAATAGTATTCGGATAAAATTTGAAATAAAACTTTTCTCAAAATATATTGTCGATCATCAAAAGATCCAAAGAAGGAAAATTTAAGGTATTCATCCCTTGTTCTCTAATCAAGCTACGGATCGTCCTCATTCCATCGGCTTTCTTGTATCATAGAAATTCTAATGGGGGTAAGTGAATAGTAAACATAGGATTCACTCAAACGTTCATCTAATATTCTGGCCTATGATCAGACTTATTATTTGTTCAAATTTCAAGTAATAATTGCACCAACATAAATTGGACCCAAAATTCTTTATACAGGGTACTTGCTTTTATCAAAGAGGTTTCGGATTTAATGTGGATCAAAACGGTTACTCTAAATGTTTACCATTTGAGGGGGAGGTACCAGATGAAATGGACCAATCTCCGACCATCTTCGGACTTTATTGATTGTAGAAAGTTTGGTTGAAATCGTACATTTCATTCGCCAGATATTGGATTAATAAATATTGAAATTTTTGGCCATTTGTTAGGGAGGTACCATATAATAGGCTGTACAAAGTTCAAATTGAATAGTCTGTTTGCATGATATTATATAATTAATTTTTTGCAAAATTTTGATCATTTTGTGGGGGGAGTTACCGTCTTCGAACTGCAAGAAATATTACGATGTGCAAAGATTGGATGAAATCGGTTAATTCCTTCAAGAATTATCGTGCCGGACATTTGTTAAACAACCTCATATTGTCTGAAACGGATATAGTTCAAAGAGACATGGGGTCTAAAACCAATATTTCGATGAGGTAATTTTTGCCGTATCAAAGTGTATAAAAACAAATTACCGGCACTCAGATTGGAAAAAATAGACTAGAACGTCCACGTAAATTAACCAATGCCTTTTTATGGCCGCCATGCAAAAAATATGAGGCTCTATTGAAAAGTTTATGAAACGAAGTTTTTTATTCAAAAGGCTACTTGGGCTAAAACATTCAGAATTTCAAGAATGAGAAGGGGAGATGTACATATGTGAGGTTCTGTTAAAATATGGACCCATATCGAAAATTGTCCGACTCTATTGAAACGTTTCTGAAACGAAGTTTTTTATTCAAAAGTCTACTAAACGTTCAGAATTTCGAGAATGAGAAGGGGAGATGTATGTGAGGCTTTGTCAAAACATGGACCTATATCGAAAATTATATGCAAATGTATTTTTCACCATTCGATGACACTTAATGCCATATTACAGCCACTTCTGCTGGAAAATAGGGATTAAACCTTATGTGAGGTTTTCCCAAATTTGGGCATGTTTTTTTATTGGGGAAAATGTAATAACTAATTACAGACACCGCGGTTGCAAAACTGGGCAAGGAACGTTCCGATTTGGCACACCCTTTGTATGGATGCCATGTACGAATACGAACAACATCCTGGACTTTTATTCCCCACGACTCAACTGGCCATTTGGAGCTAATACCGTCAAAATACAAAAAATTGGTCGGATACTTCTTTATATGGAGACAATGTAAAATTATAGCCACTTTGGCGGGGAAGTCGGTTTTAACCTTCCAAATTCCGAAAATGAGGAGGATATTTTTAATTTGCGATCTCTGTCAAAACATGGACACATATCAATAATTTTTCGAAAATATGTTTCGAAAATGATTCGTGATCTTTGTAAAAACATTGACCTAAATCGAAAATTGTTTGCAAAGATATTTGTTTACTTCCAAGAACTCGGAATAATTTAACATTCCAGTTCCGTGGAAAAATTACACTTAAACCATCAAAATGCCGAAAATGAATGAGGGATATTTTAAAACATAAACCTATGTAGGAAATTTTATGTGTAGATGTTTTCACTCTCCATGAATATGTTTGATTTAAATATGTTTAAAAAGAACTTTTGAAAATATCGGAAGATATTGGAAGTGAACTCATATGTCACGCTCCATGCTCATATAATTTTGCATAGGTTCCCCAAAGACAACAAATCGTGTTTTCATCGTATTTTTCTACTTTTGTCTGATTCTTGTTCAGAAAACCTTATATATAGGACCACTAATATAATTTAAATTAAAGTGCACATTATGAAGAACTATTATGATTAATACAAATGTTGATAGATTCTTATCGCTAATTTGTGAACTGAATTTAAAAAAAAAAAATAGACCCCGATTTTTATCGGTTTTATCAACAGATTATTTCTACATCATTTGCAAGCTGAAAACATTGCTAATCACATGGAATAAATTATCTGCATGAATCTAAACAGAATCTGGCATTAGAACTAAAGTGTCGTTTATAGTTCAGTTAACATCAGCAAAATTGCCCGACCCCGACTACACTTCCCGAAAATTTTCTATCAATACCCTTTTTATTCCTTCGAAATTGTTTTCCAATTAATTTAAATATTACTAAGAGGATATTTAGACAACAACAACAAATATATAATGACAAAACAATAATAAATTAGGCAACAACACTCAATTAAATCTAAAAACTAATTTTCCAACAAAACAACATTTCTAATTTGATTGCTGCATCTATAAACAACAACAACAACAACATCTACATTTACAAAAAATCAATTTTCACATTTCTCCCTCATATGTAGACACAACTTTTAAAAGCATTTGATGTGTGTGCATGTGTGTTTGTTTTGTCATAGAGAGAGACAATACCCAACCTGGCAATAAAAAATCCGATTAAATTCAAAACATTTTTTTCCCCAACAAAATCAAAAAATGCCTAAGGTGACAGCCTAACAAGTGGATGCCTACAACAAACAAACATAGACTTCCAAATGATAGGAGGGGGGAGCGGGAAGAGAGAAACAATAAAATCTGCAATAAAAATCCAATAAATTTAATTAGAAATGCATTTGATTTTCGTTATTGTTTGTGTGTTTGTTGTACTTATGTGTGTTGTCTTGTATGTGAACTCTTTTTCTTTTGTGTGCTATCGACCATAATAGCCCGGCCGACAGGCAAGACAACAAATAACTGATCGCCATTATACAACAAGTTACCGGCGTTTAAATGTTGCTGCCGCTGCTGTTGTTCGTTTCATTTCTTTATTTCAAATTAATAGCTTAGACTCTGACATTGAAAACCAGCAAAGCAAAGAAAACTAAAGAAACTTAAAATGAAATGTAATGGCCAAGAAGAAAGAGTTCAATTTATCGAGACAATCGATTTGAATCGATCGAATAAAAGCCCGACAACAAAGAAACACTTAAAACTATAACAACACCAAAAAAATAGTAGCCATAGAAGCAGAATTTGTGTGACTGCCGCTACATCCATTGACCAAAAACCAGAAATTCGTTAATGCTAGACATGCACTCCAGCCAGCCAGCCAGCCAGTCAGTCATGTGGTAAAGTGTCTTGACGCCACCAATTGTTAGTTACGTTAAAATCGAATGAATTGAATTGATCTGCTTTTTGGTAGTCGATAAACGTGTCGGAGACTCGTAACACAACACCAACATGTTTGGAAGTGTTTTTTTTTTACTTTTTTGGGCCACTTCGAGTCGATCTCAATTGATCGTATGTGTCTGTAAATGGATTTTCATGTCGTCTTATTAACGTTTCGTAGTATTTCTTGTTTGTCTGTTTGTTTATTTGTCTGGCAGACAGACAAACGTCTTTGTGTCTCGCGTTGAAATGTGCCCCAAGAGGCAAATGAGGCGTATTGTCTAACAGCTCCCGTTTATTAAATACCAGTATTAACTGCTACTAATGAGTGTTTTTGTTCGTGCCACAACTGAATACGTAATGGAAATTATGTATTGATGGTAAATAGGGAAAGGGGTGGTGGGGTTGTGTGAGTTACATTTTTGATCTAATACTTGTACTAATGTATTGGTGTTAAAGATTAGATATGTAAATTTTAATTTGTTTGGTATGACAAAATTATAAAACTAATTGCTCCGAATACAAAAGAAATAAAATAAAACCAGTGAGCGGAGCAGTATAGTCGGACGGGGCCGACCATACGATACCCTACACAACTACCACGAACTCTAACTTTCTGAGGATGTTTATTCCGAGTCTGAGTAATATTTCGAGATATTTGCCTCCTCTTGTCCGATCAGAGGCCAAAAACACCTCTTCCTTACTTTTTTTCGAATATTCAGTCTAGTCCTTATAATTACTTGTCCAGATTACCTTCACGGTGGGTTGTGTTGTGATTTTCGGATTATACTCTACTCGAAAACATACAAAAATTATGTTTTCGGTCCATTTCATCCCAAAATTTTAATCTGATTATCACTGAAAATTGTAGGCGTTGTTCTTGACCATAACTGGAACTTCTGAAATATTCCAAAGTCATCAGCGCGATATTTCACCCTCTAATGTGGTAATGGGTTACTAAATAATATCCGAATACGTAAGCACCTGTAAATATTTGACTGTAACTCCCACATCTGAGTAGATACATCACTATATTTGGTATCAATTTAAAGGCCAACCACTCCTCTTGGATATGCTATCAACTCCTGGGGTCTACATCCTCCAGGAGTAAATATATATGCCATATAATACAAATTTTGTCATTTTTCACACAAAAGTCAGGGTCCATTTGACCCGCTAAATATAGACCGATCTTTATCAAAACATGCATGCTTATTCTCTGGCCCGATCCCCTTCTTCATGCAAAAATTCGCGGTGTTTGGGCCATAATTGCGGCCTCTGGAGCGACCAGAAAAACCGACAAAAATAATGTTTTTGGTCCATTTCATCCCCTAAATATTAACCGATCTTTTCCAAAAACAATAGGGGTCTTCATTGGCCAGAACCCTTCCTATATGCAAAATTTCGTGAAGATTGGTCCATAACTGCGGCCTGTATCGTGTTTACAAATTATAATGGACAGACGGACGGACGGACGGACACACATGTCTAGATCGACTCAGCTAGTCGAGATATGACGATCGGTATACTTAAAGGTGGGTCTAGGACCAATATTTCGCGGCGTTACAAACATTTGGGGCTGCACAAAGCTATAATACCCTGACAACATAGTTGTGTAGGGTATAAAAATAAGACATGGTGTTTGATGTCGAATATTTGGAATTTGGTGTTTGAAGTCGAATATTTGCTAGAGTAGCGAATCTCAATAATAACAATAAAAAATTAATACACTCATGAAATTTGAAGGAACCAGTATATATTATTTCCTCCATTTCTTTCAGTAAAACTTATAATACATTTAAGGAAATCTGATTAACCATAATTTAGAGTCACTTCGACGAAAAATTTGGCTGGGATCGAAGAAAACAAAAATACTTTTTTAAATATTTGGTGCTATGCCAAAAAATAACCTATAGTGAAACTTTCGCAAGAAGTTCTATTATACATTAGAACCCTAATTATATCCTACACAACTATGATGTCAGGGTATTATAGCTTTGTGCAGCCCCAAGAGTTTGTAACGCCGCGATATATTGTTCCTAGACCCACCTTTAAGTATATCAATCGTCATATCTCGACTAGCTGAGACGATCTAGACATGTTTGTCCGTCCATCCACCCCTCTGTGTATTATAATTTGTAAACACGATATAGGCCACTGTTATGTACTAATTATACCCCGAACATAGCGAAATTTTACATGGAGAAGAAGATCGAGCCAAAGAATAAGCGTGCCAGTTTTGATAAAAATCGGTCAATATTTAACGGGTCAAGTGTACCCTGGCCAGTCTAAATGGTCTATCAACAAACCGATTGGACGTATATATATATATATATATATGCCATAGAGATAATAAGTCTGCATAGAGTTAATAGGGTTGTATAAATACTAATTGGTCTGTTTTGAGAAGGAATACCAATTGGTATTTATAAAACCCTTTTTTGTCTCCACAGACTAATTGCTCTTTATACAGACGTGTGATTTCTCAGCAGACCTGTGGCATATATACATGCCCAATTGGTCTGATGACATACCAATTGGTCTTTATAAAGGCTTGTGGTCTCTATATTAACCCCTGGGTTTTATATACAGACAATTTTTTCTTTACACACACTTGTGGCTTCTATACAGAACTGTTGTCTCTTTGCAGACCTATTGGTCTTTATAAATCCATTGTAAGGGGAAGTGTCTTCATAACTCCAATTGAAAATGCATGGGCTTTATTAAAAAGGAGGTTAAAAAATTAACCCAAAAATAACTGAAGGAAAAAAGTTGTGGCATATGGAATTTTTTAACACACCAAATGACAGTAATAAATTCGACGAATAATAGAATAGAACATGCATAAGAGGAAAATTTGATGCCATTAAATGTAAATTAAATTATTCATGTTTATATTCAAAAAAAAAAAAGACATTTATTTTTAAGTACCTCTAGTATAGACATACGGCTCCTTTTGAGAATATGCATAGAATCACTTTCAGATTTGATTTATGCATGTCCGTCCGTCTGTCTGTCCATGTAAAATTGTAAACAAACAATTCGCATTTACGATCCGCATTAGATAAAATTTGGAACAGCTCATCTATTTTGCCCAAGTACGAACCCAATTGAAATTGGAAAAAATCGGTTCAGATTTAGATATAGCTCCCATATATATTTTCGTCCGATTTAATGTAAATGGTGTCTCAAAGTCCCCAAATTTTTTTAGATTTGCACAAAATTTTACATATCGTACTGAATTAAGTCTAGAATGATGTGTGTTAAGTTTCGTAAAAATCGGTTCAGATTTAAATATAGCTCCCATATACATTTTTGCCTGATTTTATGTAAATGTTGTACCAAAGCTCCTATATTTCTTTCGATTTGCAAGAAATTTGGCATAGCGTATTGAATTAAGCGTAGAATGATCCGTGCTAAGTTTCGTTAAAATGGGTTTAGATCTAGATATAGTTCACATATATCTTTTCTTCCGATTTTATGTAATTGTACCCTAAAGACCCAAAGTTTTTCCGATTGGCTCACAATTTTGTACAATGTACTGAAGTTAATATAAATTAATCTCTGGCAGGTTTCGTTGAAATCGGTTCAAATTTAGATATAACTCCAGATTTCAGGTAAATGGTACACCAAACTCCTATTTTTAATCCGATTGACACGAAATTTTGCACAACGAATCAAATTAGACTAGAATGGCGTTATGTGTTTTTTTTTTTAGAAATTGGTGCAGATGCAGCATAGCTTCCATACATATTTCAAACGGGTGTCTGATTGAGATTAAATTTTGATCAGTGCGGAACACCGAATAGCGTGTATCAAGTGTGTTATAAATCGATTTACATAAATTTGTCCCATTGTACGAAAACGACTCTAAATCTGCCAGAATAAAGTGAAATTTAGTGTGGGTTTCAGAAAGGCATGTGTATGGATTGATGTTAGTCGGTTCTCTTATAGATAAAGGTCACATATTTAAATACGTTCAATTTCCCTCGAAGGAATATAGAATAATATATACCCAAAGGGTATAATATAGTTGGACCAGCCCGACTTTACTACTTTCCTTACTGGTAAAAATTACATATGATACTCCGATTTGATCCGTTACTTGCACATTGTAATTTTTACTAAAAATTATGTTTATAATAAACATATATTTAGTGCAACTTTTAGACATATCCGTCTATCTGGCCTGGGTTCTTCTGCAAAAAAAAAAACGCCATTTGAAATTTGTTAGTATTGGTTCAAATTTCCGATTTAATGTAAATTGTGCTCAATGTCGCCAAATCAGTCCGATTGCTATGAAACTCTGTATAGTCTACCGCAATGAGTCTACGATAATGCGTGAGAAGTTTGCTTCAAATCGGTTGAGATTTAGATACCTCTCTCGACCTTGTGACTAGATTAATATGCGTCAAGTTGTATTTCAATTAACAATGTAGGTTCACGTTTTGACATAGCCTCTATATAAGGGTCCCATCGATTTTGGGAATTTTGAATGCTATCGAACATAATTACATATTTTTCTATATGCCTTTTAACCATATCTTATAAATTTATTTGTAAAATATATTGAATATAAATAAATAAAATATTTTTCTTTATAATATTAATAAAAAATATATTTTTTTTTATTTTCTTTCAGGTATGTACTGAAAATGGAAAACAACTGTTTACTGGTATAATAAATCATTTTAATCATAATTATATTTTCAATACAACAAATATAAAGGTATATTACTAGAGTCGTTCCAGAAGAGCCTAGTTCACAGAAACTATTACCCAAATGGAACGATCAGTACTGGATGTGGTTCATTAGTTCATCCAGTTTCTTTTTCCCCAGCCGTTTCTTTTACTCTTGTTCATTTAGTGCCCGCCAGTTCTGTTAATTTTAATCCAATCGTTTATTTACATATACCCGTTCATTGACTTAACTGATTAACTCATTGAACGATTGAACTAAAAGAAACTATGCAACTAAACGAATGAGTTGAACACGAAAAATAGCCTGTCAGTATGTGTTCTCAGGTTAAAAATATTAAAAAGGATCTTCAAGACACCGAAAATATTAAAACATGTTCATATATTAAATATTTGTTTGCGACGTAATTGTTTGCCCTTAAATATACAGATCATGGACTCATATTGACAATTTTTTCGAAGAATTACAATAACTAATTTAATGACATGTTATACTATTGATAACCCAAAATGAGAGATATAGTCATATTTTTGAAATTTAGTTTATAAAATACGATTTCGCAGTTAGCATCAGCAGTGCCATAACACTCTCATCTGAAATGCGGAATTTCCAACATTATCTCCCACAAATAGCACATACATAAATATCTCATACACAAATATAATTACACATAAAATATTTACACATTTTAAATGGAAATTATGTACAGTTTACTTTAAACACACATTTGGCCACTACATAGTTACACAATAATTTATCATATAGTTTTGAAAAAAAAACCTGGCTCATAAAAAACCCACTACGCATAAAATGCAGCATTCCTGTCTGTGGTGACTTAGTAAAATATGAACAAAAATAACACTAAAAACTACATAGTATAACCAATTGAAATGTAAGCAAAACCGCTGTATGTATATACATACGAATGCTAATCTATTAAAAAAAGTAATAACTATATGGCCCCTATGATCTCCGAAAAATTAAAACTACACCTCTAATAGAAAATTCGTCAAGAGCAATACCTCTAAACTAACTTTCACCCATCAACGTCTCAAAATTCATCAACAACATTCATTTCATCCCCATCGTCGTCGTCATCATCCTCAACTGTTGCAACAATATGAGTGGCATTAAGACCAACTAAGCAAAAAACAAAAAAAAAAAAAAAATCGAGACTTGCAAATTGTAAGACTGCCTACAATTGCAATAATGTTAAAGTCATGCGACTGACTGAGTTCACTATGTATAGGGGTGAGGGTGTTTGGAGTAATGTTAGAGGTGAATGCTAGGAACGAACAGATACGAATTGAAATTTGTTTTGCAAAAAATGAAAAAAAAAAAACAAAATTAAGTGAGTAATGCAAACACATTGTCACAATATCACATTGTGTGTGAAAAATAAGCAACAAATGTTGGGAGTTTTAGGAAAATATGCATTCTCTAAAAAGGCAATTAAATTTGCAGCGAGGAGGGGAGGGAATTTCTTTAATGACTTCAATAATTCTCTAATTTTAATTGGAGCGAAAAGGGAAGTATCTGCTTACATATTTAGGTTTCCTTGGGACCCTGGTCTTCTGAAAATATTATTTCTAATAATAAAAACACTAATAATTACAGGTTACGAAAAAATACGAACATTTAGAAGTTTCTTCATATAATTCAAAGACCTCCTTGGGCCCTCGTATGAGGGTCTTTATATATATATTTCTGGTCTTATAATGACAAAACGTATGAAGATTAAAATTCACTCTTGTTGTGATAGTCCACATCGAAAGTTTTGGTACATTACCCCACGAAAATCTTAAAGAGTTACTAATATTTTTTTTTTTTTTTTTTTTTTTTGGCAAATTGACACAACACATGGTCGTACGTCAAACCGCACTGAAAACGTTTAAGCTAAAATTTTTCAAACTATCCAATGATACTGTCAAATGGCGTCAAACAACATATTCAATTCAATGTAACAATACTAAGATTTTACCACATTGTTATACCACCTCCACGTCGAAAATATTCCTACAAATGTCATACAAATTTATGTCGTACAATTAGATTGTATAAAACCCGCAACACAACAATGTTTACTTGCAGACGAAGAGGAAAAAAATGCCAAACTCCCACAAGTTTATTTGTTAATACCACTATTTGGCCATTGTTATTACCAATTTTCTTGGTTTCATCAAAGGCCCCGTAGTGCATTCACTTCAAACTACTTTTTTTGTACATTCATGTCTACATTTGCAATTTAATTCAGTCAGTGGCACTCTGGGTAACCGCTAATGAAATGCTAAATTCAATTTTAAAATTTAAATGTTAGATTTGAACGTTAATGATTTTGTTGACGTTGTGAATTGCCTGTGAAACACCCACTTTTTATGGATGGCATTAATTGAGTATTGGTTTTATGTAGCCAATCGTGATGTTTATAAATAAAGAGGCAAAGTGCATACATTTTGGCATTTGTTTATTGTTTTAGTTTCCGTTATGATTTTGTATGATATTGATTATTGACGAATATATAGGGTTATTGGATAAAGCGGCAATAATTGTGTATATCTGCCTAAAAACAGCAAAACACCAAAAATTTTGGTGTTTTAATATTTAAGGGATCTAGTGGACCAAAAACTGAATTTTTCTCTATTTTACTATCTGTCATCCGCTAGAATGACCAAGGAATAAGAACGGCTGTGTTTAAAGTGATAGGTCAAAAGTTAGCAAATGAACCTAAAACGGCATACACATTAGAACTTTTTTCCGGGTAAACCTACATTAAGAGGATTTATTTGACATATATACAAAGGAATTGACAATTGAAAACCAGTGGGTTATCGAAATCCGGTTAAATGTAAACGTACTATAATCTTTGTCTGAAAAAGTGATATTTTTTATAAAACCTTCTTAAAAATATACCGCACTTGTTTTGTGTAGTTCTTGTCTCATTTTCCCAGAAATACATCTATAGGCAGTTCGTGTTTTCAGAAGACAAAAGACTTCTTGCTATCCATTTCTCACTCCCAGTCACCATCCGTTTAAGGAATGGGTCTATTTCATTCCGTTTGGCCAAGCGAGAAAGTTAAAGCTCAGTGGTTGCTATGTAGGGTATCATATGTTCGGCTCTGTTCAACTACACTGCTCAGCTCTCTGGTTTGCATATAGATTCGATATACGATCTTAAATATTTTTAATATCCACCTCATGGTAGAGGGTATCAAAATTAGGTCCAGCATAATTTACTGATGTTTTATTCATGTTAATAATTAATTATGAACCAGTACAGTCGGACGGGGCCGACCATATGATACCCTACACAACTTCCACGAAAATCTAATTTCCTGTGGTACTACATTCTGAGCTTGAGCAATATTTCGCGATATTTGCACCCTCTTGACCGACTATAGGTCAACAAATATTACTAATATTCAGTACAGTTCTTCTAATTTCAAAATAGGTAGGCTTATTCTTTGGTTCGATCCCCTTCTCTATGTAAAAATTCGCGATGTTTGGGCCATAATTGCAACCTCTGGAGCGACTAGAAAAACCGAAAAAAAATAAGTAAGCCAGAACCAATCCTAAATGTAAAATTTCGTGAAGATTGGTCCATAACTGTGGTGTGCATCGTGTTTACATATTTAAATGGACAGACGGACGGATGGACGGACACACAAGTGTAGATCGACTCAACTAGTCGCGTTATGACGATCGGTATACTTAAAGGTGAGTCGAGGACCAATATTTCGCGGCGTTATAAACTCTTGGGGCTGCACAAAGCTATAATACCCTGACTACATAGTTTTGTAGGGTGTAAAAAGTGTCAGTCGGTGTTGTCGACAGATATATTTCCTACGTTATGTGTATACTACATACACTATTTTGAATTGCGTATATTGATAGATATCACAGTCTAGGTGAAGCAATTTGTTTTATTAAATTTATAACTAATGTATCAAGTTGGGTAACTTTGTTCGCCACATATGGAATTTACAAGTTTTTAAAAATTTTGACCTGATGGGTGCCATCTTCGGTATTGATCTATGTTTAGTAAAAATATTATGATGTGCATAGTTGGAATCATTTAATTCACAACTTTTTAAAGAATTCACAACTTTGTAAAGATCTGGCCTTTAAACATTATACAGGCTTGGTTAAAATATTAGGATGTACAAAGCTTTTGATGTACATAAAATGTAAAAGATAAATTCCGCAAAATATTATCTGGGCAGTACTAGGATGCCTTTGTTCCCCATTTACGAACTTGATTTAAGTTTGGACTATATCGAATATTACCTTTGAGAGTTATAGCCAGTCAGACGGACGGAGAGACATTTTTAAATCGACTCTAAACTTTCTAAAACAGATTTGGTCTACAGAATCTTAACGGTTCAAATCCCATATTTCGATGAAGCACACTTTTGCCTTTACAAAGTGTATATACCATCATTGGTAAACGGTATAAAAGTTAAGCTTTAATGACAAATTATTTGTTAAAATATACAGGCAACAAGAATTGATTGATTTTTTAAGTACATATTTATATTAATAGAAAAATTTGCAAAATCTTCTAATTGTATTTAAAAGGATAATCCAATTGTATATAAAAGTAGTGCAGTCCGATAGGTGAAAAAACTCTTATATCTTCTTTGTTTCCAACATTCAAATCAGTCTTTTTATTTTTTCTTTCTAATTCATTTAATTTTAAACCCATTTTGCGTAACCCTTATTTTTTCAGCTTAGTTGTCACAGTGTTTTTTTAATTACTATGAAAAAAATAGTGTTTAATGTAATGTAATTGCTTATATTTTATTGATGATGCACAATACATATGTATATCAATGGCATGCTTGTTACGCATATATATATCGTACATATATTGGCGTGTGGATACTGGGGGCGGACGTTCGTGCTTGGCATATAACTTCAAGATAAATTGGCTGTCAGTTATTTAATACGACAGATGTAACAATGCATTGCCGCTATATAGACAGCATAATTAAAATTAAAGAAAACGAAAAGTGGGAAAAAAAACACACAAAGAAAAAAAATACGAAATAAAACAAAAAAACCTGTAGGCGGAAATAAATATAGGTCAAATAGGTGGGTGCAAAAATTCATTAAGATAATAATACATATACATATACACAGGTGGTAATGATGTTGAAAGATAATTATTAAATTTATTAATTTTATTTCAATATATAATTTTATTATATATGAGGGTAAAACACATTATAGGAGAAAATGTCCATTCTAGGTCCCTTCCTAAATTCCTTTATACAAGACAAGTTCAGCTTCGAAGTATTTTGGGGGTTCGGCCATATTTTACAACCGAAAAGTACAGAAAATGTTCCATGCCCCCAAATATGAGACAAAATTATATATTTAGCTGGGGGTATAAAATGTTCGGCGTTTTTACTTGTTTCGTAATGTTTAAAAATCCCGGCAATTTCAATCGCTACATAGAAAATTACCCCCCACCCCAATAATTACCAACTTGTCAAGGTCCGTAGACGTAGTGAGCATTTATTCAAAGATGTGATGATACTCTTTTCAGTGTTTGAAAAATCGATCCAAAGACTATTTTGTGTATCTCATATTTTTTATCTTATTTTTTTTTCTTCAATTACATTCAAAGTTTCAGTATTTCTTTCCGTTTTTTTATTTTTCTTCGTTTAATTTTTATTTTTTTTTTTTAAATATTAATATTACTTCCTGCCCCATCTAATTGCATTTCTATTACACGTTTCTACATCTATGACATACATATATACATGTTGAAGAAATTGTAAAATTCTATAGCAAACAGCCATGACCTTTTCGGGGCGAAATGTTAAATGCTTTGAAACGGAAAATCAAATTGAAATGTTACATATGCTAAATTAGTAACTAATTAAACATAATTAATTAGTTTTTCAAAATTAACAGAAGCCAAGTGTAAAAGTCAACACACTGACACACAAGATATTGTGTGTATTTCATAGGAAAATGTGTACATGCGGTCTAACATACATATACAAAAGGATATTAGATTGAATTGCTGTACTAAATTTGTTTAAATTTTAACCACGATTAAAGACGTCATATTAAAAATATAATCGAATTCTGAACGTAATATTACTTCTTTTGAAACAATACATTTCTTCAAAGGATAAACCTTGAACATACCGAAAATGAGGCATAATCTTTCCATGGGGTCTAAAAAAATAAAAACATTCATATCGAATATAGTTTGTGAAGAAACAGTTTACCTACCAAGATCACAGAATGTAAAATTACAATCACATCGTAAGTTTGAAAATGTGCCTACATAACAATGGGGCAACCGCTCTATGGTCCCACCGCAAAAATTTCTGTTGAGCTTATTGCTCCTCGTATCAACACTTATTTGTATGGCATTTTGATCGAAATTTGGAAAATCCATATGCGAATTTTATAGCATTAATGCAGAGGTCAGTAAAGAAACAATGGATCGAAAAACGTACAACCACCAAGTGTGGTGAGAGACAGAAGATGACATCAAAACTAACCACCGCCGAACAATGAATGAGGTGGCCTTTTTTTCTTGGGAGGACTATGGATCGACCATATTCGAATGGTTCAAATACTAGCGCCCTCCAATGTACGAAAAAATACACTTGTCTGACAATGTCATGGAATTCGGATGACATGATTTCCCTTGAGAATCTTCAAAGGGGACTGTTGCAAGGGGTATTTGATGGAAAATCAGTCAAACAAATTCGGTGGGGGCCCTTACATATATTGTTCGGGGAAAAATAAATCCAATATTTTCAACATTATTTCATTAATAGATTTCTCGTAAAGTATCGATCAAACAATTTCAGATTTATGCTCGTTGGAAGGGTGACATTTCGCAGTAAAAAAAAATATTTTGCTATTTTCTGTTTGTTGCATTCAGTTGTGAGTTACAGGGTGTTAAAAATGAAAGTGAACATTTTACAGATTTTCTTTGACAAAGGAGCGTCTAAAATTGGTGTTGATGGTTCCGATGCTGTAACAGACAATTATGTGCAATTTTTGTTTCGTAGAATCCGTTCAGGAAAATTTTAAGATGCACACAGGTAGACCGGTCGTCGAAAATGCCGATAAAATCACAGAAATGATCGAAGTCGACCGGCATGTTAGCAGCCGTAACATTGTCCATGAGCTAAAAATCGAAAAGCTACATTCAAAAAGAACTATGATGTATGGGTGCCACACCAATTAACAGAAATAATAGGATGGATCGAATTTCCACCTGCGAAGCCTTGCCCAAACGGAATGAGCTAGATACATTTCTTAAACGGATGGTGACTGGTGATGAGCAATAGATCATATACGATAACCCTGTGCGAAAACTATGGTGGCCAAAGAGCGGTGAAGCACCTCAAATGGTGGCCAAACAAGGACTAACGGCCAGGAAGGTTCTGCTATGTATTTGGTGGGACTGGAAGGGGATTATTTATTATGAGTTGCTTCCATATGGCCAGACGCTAAATTCTGATCTCTACTGTCAACAACTGGAACATTTGAAAATAGCAATTGACCAACAGGAGAGGTGTCGTGTTCCACCAGGATAACGCTAGGCCAGACATATCTACAGTGACTCGCCAAAAACTTCGGGAGATTGGTACAGTCCGGACTTGGCACCAAGCTATTATCATCTTTTTATTGCATTGCAAAATTGCGTTAATGGCAACAAATTGGTATCTAGGGAGGATTGTGAAAATCGACTACAAGAGTTTTTTGCAAATAAAGAGCAGGACTCCTATGAGTTACCTTTAAAATGTCAGTAGATCATACAACAAAACGGTGTATATTTGGCCAAATCGGACATTCCGAATATAATAAAAATAAAAATAATCGATTTCTTTTCCCAACCTAATATAAGTTGAATGTGTCATTCAGTACTTCAGAGAGACTCAATTTTTAGGAGGTGTAAAAAGAGGAGGAAATATAATATGTTGGCCCAATCCCGCTTTAGACAATTTGTAGCTGATTTAAAAAAGTCTGTCCGTCGGACTTGGTGCGTACAATAACCATTGGAAGGTCTAATAAAATTTACCCATCTTAATAATACATCAAGTTGGAAGATTCAATATAAAAAATTCAAAGTTTTGGAGAATATTAGTTTGTAATATCAGGGAGAGTATCTGATTTGATCCAATATCGCAATATTTTTCATCAAATCGCGCCAATGTATTAATCTTAACTATTGTATAGAGGTAGATAGCAAAAATTCCCGATTCCGACACGTGGACTCCCACTGACCTGGACAAATCTTGACAAAAATTTTGATATTTTTATCATAGGTTGAGAATATATTTCTGTCAGTATCGCTGACTGATGCCTTCGATATCTGTTTAAGCATTTCAAACTTTCTTCCTTTAACGGTATTCACATTTAAATTTTCCAATACATCCTAATATCTATTTCTGGCCATGTTCTGCACTGTGAACATTTACATTGTACACACATTTATTTACTTTTTTATAAATATGTGTAGTATATGTTTCGGTTTCCTGGAATTATATACGTCTAATTGGAATGATATTTTAAACTTAAACAAAGATATGATTACACAACAAAAATATGTTTCTGCGAAAAAAGGATTGAAACCTTTATACAAGGTTAACACACATGGAATATAGGAAGAAAAAAGTTAATCAACAAGAAATTTGTTCGGTTAACCACAACAATTTTATACCTAAGGCAAAGTGAAAAGCAAAGAAATTACAGTACGAGGTGGTAAATGATCGGCAAAGAACAGCTACTTAATCAAGACAAGTAATTTTGATAGGATACAAATGAATTGTTGTAGGTGTTTTGCTAAAACCCCGTAGGGACTTATTGTAACTGTTGGCCCAAAAAGTATCTCAGTTATTTTGAAATACATCGAGTTATTGGTTTCTCCGGTAATCCACTATTTTATCAAATTTTTGTAGAAAATGTATTTCAAGTTTTTTTCTTCCCCTTCAAACATATCCCATACCTACGCACCAAAACTAAAAAAAAGTGATCTCTTCTTATTTTGGTGCCCTACATTTCGCTACGTGTACTTTAAAGCTACCAGCCTACAACTCATCAATAACTAACCCCTCTCAACTCATTCCACTCGCTTAACTATACAGCTGTGTAAATTGTCACACATTTACTAGATGCTCACAAAAATGCTACAGATAACACATAACAGATAGTAGCAGCTAGTTACATATTACTTGTAACATACACACACAGCTATAGATAAACAGCAAATGTGCACAAAATACAAACAGACATATATAGGTCTCATTTCGCTGGTATGTACAACACCTTTCTTTAACCATCTAACCCACCTAAATGTGATCGAAAATATGAAACGGAAAAGATATGTTAGCCGGGGAAACAAAAAATGTGGAACCCATTCTGCCACAGCTAAAACCGTGTCACACCTCACACACAAGCACGCACCCATCCATTTATGCAAGGTGTACCATCAGCGTAGTATTAATCTAATACACATAAACACCTAATGTCACACAGCCAGCCAAAGTTATGAGTTTGCGTTTGACGTTTTCGTCAGTTCGTGGCGTCGTAGTCGTCGTCGTTACACATTTTGAATTTTAATAAAGTTGTTAAAGTAACGTTGTCGTGCAGCCAGCCAGTCATCTAGCAATCCATCCATCGAGTCAACCAGCCAGCCATTCAGCCTGCCATCATCTATTCATTCATTCAAGCATACCGTCGTCTGTCGTCTATGTGCTTAAATGCGGTTATTACTTCATACAGCTAACAGCTGCTGCCTGTTGTATTTGCCGCTACTCCTGTTGTTGTTGTTTGGTGTTGATACATAAGGTGTTATGGTTTATGTTACCCGGCAAATATATAAGTGGACAGTGGTATTTTTTGAGGGAATATTGTAATTAATAAATAACAAATAAAAATTGCTACAGATAATTCAGTAATTCATCAAGCATGTCCTCAAAACACACATGCCCAGAGGTGGTGTAGTAATCGAAAATTTAAACTTTTATCTCCAAAATTAGGAGAAAGCTTCCTACCTGATAAGGCGAAAGACTCATAATATGACCAAATTTTTATGAACAGAGATCTGTCCGATCTGGCTTGAGTTCCCACTTCTGCTCTCAAACAACGTTGAATGGAGTTTCAATATATATATATATATATATATATATCTGATATTTAATCTCGGATTAGAATTGTCGAGGATCTTTGAATAAAATACCAGTAGGAACATTGTATAGATAGTGTCATTTTTGAGCACATTAGTTGAAGTGAACTTATCCACAAAATGAACGATTGGTACTAGGCCCCATTATTTCGTTTGCATCTGTCGTTTATTTTTGCTACCTTTCACCTAGTTCGCTTTTATTTAATTTTTCTTTTTCTGTTCATTTATCGAATTTACTGTGGACGAATGTTCAGTGGCACCCAAAAACTATAGAACTAAATTAATAGCGTAGTTCCTTTTGTGGAACGAACCCAAAAAGATCGAACAACTTCGCGAATGAGTTCACCCAACATTAGATTAGAGTTCTGTCAGACGCGAAAGGAATCCCAAATATCTCTGAATAAAATACCCTCAGAAAATTAAAGAACATTGAAAGGGATGAGAACTATGTCATTCTGGAACGAACTAGTTCAAAAGAGCTACCACATAAAATTAACAAATTGCACTAGGTATGGTTTTTTCGTTCATTTAGTTTCTTACGCCTTGTTAGTTCATTTTTTGCCTTCGTTCACCTCCTTCTTTAGATACAATTTTAAATCTAGATCTTCCCATTCATTTATCGAATGTACCGTGAAGGATTGAACGTTCATTGCTATAATGAAACTATGGGACTTAATGTTTTATTAACTTTTCCTGTTGAACTACCACATTTTAAAGTGTTTGTATTTATATCAATGAGGGTCAGTTCACGAAGTATCTAGTCTGATTGAGTTGTTCACAAATGGAGCCGCCACTGAACTTGGCCAACAATAGTTATGCCTTTCAATGTGATATATAAGCAAAACATGGCAAGGATCTATATAAAATTCGAAAATGAAGTTAATTATTTTCGGATCTAAATAGCCTTGGAAGTAGCTCACGAAGCAACTAGTTCGATTGCTCTATGGTTCATAATGTACTAGTTCCAAACGAAAACAAACGAAAAACAAACGAAAATTAAAATGTACGCTCTAAATGAAAATCCAATGGCAAATTCTTACGTCAATACTAGGGTGGAAAACTATGTAGTGATTTAATACAGCGTCGATTGAAAGATGGATCATTCTGAATCAATTTACAATTAGTAAAAAGTTCAAAGGTCCTCTGGCTCATCTAGTTCCTTTTTATCGTTCACTTAGTTCCATTTGATGCATTTAGGTTTTCTCGTCCAAGGACCGAATTAACTGACTTGTGTGAACGGTCGACCAAGAAACTTCTGAACTAGATGAATGGATATGCCTCAGGAACGAGATTTCCCAACTCTAACAAGCTGTAGTAATCAGTGGATTTCTTTAAATGAAATAAAGGGCCCCGTTTTTCGATTTAATTCAAATAAGTGTTACTTAGTTCACCTAGGAACTAGTTCCATTACATTGTGTGGTTCACAGAGGAACTAGAGTTATTGAAACTGAGTTAATGAACTAGGAGAATAGTTTCCTCCATTTTTTTGAAATGAACAAATATTAGGCATAAAACCCAGATAAAAGGACAAAACAATATTATACGACTTACACTATAAGAATAACTAGTACAGGAACTAGTACACTAAAATTGACTGAACTGAAAACTTGACTGTTCTAATGAAATGCATCTTGTTTTCCGATATTTTTAGAAGTAATTGGAGCCAATTGATCTTTTCATTCGGAATTTTGATTTCTTGTCTCCATTAACCACAGTTTCTCTTCGAAAACCATCACCTTACCACTTCCATATCTTGTCTTGTACGAAAAAAGAGTTTTTGATATGATTTTGACTTGACTGTCATATTGTCTGCCATGCCTACCATCGAAATGTTTAAATCTCAGTTTGGAGGCTTCTTCTTATTTTTTACTCTGTGATGGAATGAATGAACGAATGACTGGATGCTTTCTACCTGTATACAGCAGCAGCATCATTTTCAATATTGTCAGTCGAATGTACGTACCCACATATCGTACATATGTATGTTACATTGCATGTGTTTGTGACTCAAAATGTTAAGAGTGACGCTTGACAAGTTAAAGCCATGCTGGAAGACAAAAACAGCAACAAAACAATAACGAAACTCAGTTCCGATATCAGTCCCCCAGTTTTACAATACACATTTCCAGAGAACACGTACGGTTTCAAATAATGACAACTTTACCCATACCAAACAAGTACAACTACCCACCTACCTACCTTGCTATGTGTATCATATGTTAAACTTTCACACTAATAACAAGAAGAACAACAGAAAGTTCCACATTACCCCTTTCACTTTTTAAGGGTAGCACACTGGCCCACCTGTATGCTCTGAATCTCGGGTATGAAAAGATGCGGGTTATTTGTTTATGCCAAGTTCCATGACTTGGGTGCAGGATGGTGCTGCTCAGTGACACATAGTGAACACGGGATGTTGTTTCAGCCGCCGGCTATCGTAGTTGTTGTACCACCATCATCATCAGGCACACATTTTCGTTCGGTCGCTTGACAATGTTTGGTTAAGGGAACCCCACCCATTCTCGATTTTAATTTTTCAAGAATTTCAATGGGCTGGTAAATCAATACCAATGCTTGTTAAGGTTTATAACTTTGCACATATATATTTGAAGATTTAAAAGAGGAGAAAAATAATTTACAAAAAAATTTTGTTATTGTTTTGTTGTTGTTTTTTCTAATTGAAGAAAAGTCATTATTTTTGATGGCGGGCATGATAACTCCTCACTGGAACATCGGAATCCGAAAATTCCAACGGTGTTAGAAAGAGTACATGTCTGGCTCTCGTATGAACTAGGATTATTGACTTCGCTCTAAAATTAACAAAATGGTGGACCTTTGAAAAAATATTTTTGGAAAATCGCCGATTTTTGACCAAAAACCAAGTTAAAAAATAAGGAAGATCTTCACCGATTGGTTTTATCCTAGTTCATACGAGAGCTATACACTCCCAAAGAATCGTTGCAAAATTTGGAACCGATTGGATTATTAGTTTTTGAGTTATCGTGCCCGCCATTCGCAAAAAATGTTTAGAGAAAAACGCGTTTAAAGTTTGAGAAGCCCTTCAGCCGTCACTTGATGCTGACACAATAAATCGGCTATATCTTCAAGAGTTCTTGAGATTTTAACTTGAAATTTTGTAGAGACATTCTTTAATCAGTGTAGATTCGAATTATATCAACAAAAATTTTGACCCCGAGAATGGGGGGGGTCCCCTTAAGGCAAAAAAGTGGCAAGCAGCTTAATGGTTATATGACAGGTTAGAATAATATAACAATGGTAGGAAGAAAGAAACGTAAGGAATACTAAAAAGAAATTTAAAGACAAAATATCCCAAATATTTGTTGAGAATATAAATTAGCCAATGTCTGGAGGATTTAGCTTCTATTCTATCCTAAATCAAAACAAAATTAAATTTTTATTTCTCTTCTCCTTTCTTGCAGATGACGTATCATTTATTATTGCTAACAGTGCTGTTAGCATACTCAGCCCAGGCCATACAAAATCAACCGGGACCCAGCTATGGACCACCACAACGTTTTCCACATCGTGAATATGGTGTGCCACAGAAAATGCCTTTCCGTGAATATGGTCCACCTGCCTTGAAATATGGTCCACCCAAACTGAACTTTATTGGTGGCGGCAGCAGCAGTTCTTCATCATCTTCGTCATCCTCGCTGCACGAACAAATCAAGACCCATTTTGGTGTGCCAAAACCATTCTATGGTCCTCCCCATAAGCCAGCTCAACAATATGGCCCTCCACCCAAGCAACAATATGGTCCCCCCCCACCAACACAGCCCAAACCCCAATATGGACCACCAAAACCACAATATGGTCCTCCACCACCACAGAAAATCCAACACATTCCCGCCTCATCATATGGTCCTCCACCCAAGCAGCAATATGGTCCTCCACCACCACAAGCCTTGCCTTTGGTACAACCTGGTCCCCTTTTCAAACCTCAACAACATCAGCCAGCCACTTCGTATGGACCACCACCATCAGGACCCCTGAATCAACCACCCAAACAATCTTATGGCCCACCACCCGGTAACTATGGACCGCCGCCATTGCCCAATTTCCAAAAGATCGAAGAGACCACAATTATTTTGGGCAACAATCAAAATGGTCAAGCTCACCATCAACACCATCATCATGGCCAGGCCAATGGTCAACAACAGGTTCAAATCCAAATTGATGCTTCAGGTCATACCCATTCGATTTCCGGTTCTCAAGCTCCCTTCCACACCGCTTGTGATGGTTGGAAACCCATACCTGCCCCTGCTGGAGCCTATGTTGAAAATAATCACATCGATACACAATCGGGTTACAGTCAGGTATCACAAGGTTTCGGAGGAGCTTCCTCATTCACCTCGACACAATATAGTTCAAATGCTGGAGGTGCTAGTGGTGCCATAGCTAGTGCTCATACTGCAGGCGGCGCAACTGCTGGTGGAGATTCTTCTTCGACTTTGACTTTGGGCATTTCTGGTTCTGGAGGCATTGAAGGTTTAACCGATGAACAATTGGTTGCTGTGGCCCTGCAATCGGGTAGTTTCGATAATGACAATAACATTCATCAGGAAATTCTACCTCAAGCTTTGCCCTCAACTGGTCCCGCCGGAGATTTTAATAAAAACATTGGTATTACACCACTTGAAGCTCAAGCTCTCGAGGTGAGTATAAGGAGAGAGAGAGAATACTCTTTTTTTAAATAAAAAGAGGAAAACATATAATTTATATGGATACTTGGTCATAAGATCGAATGGATCTTTCGGGGTATTGTGGCCCATTTCTGTACTGTAAAATCCACCACATTTACAACGGATCTTGGTCCATTTTCTCTTTGAAATCTTTATAATCAATTCCCTCATGTTATTTTCTTCTCCATTTTAAGCTCTCACTTGGTACCGAAGATGATTCATATAGCAAACCTCCAGCTGACTCCTATGCTCCCGGTTCCGTACATGCGGCCAAATTCAGTGGCTCCAGTTCCTCCTCTTCCTCTCATAGCTTCGGTATTTCTGGACCCAGCGGCAACTATGGTCCACCACCACCACCCAGAGGCAATTATGGACCCCCACCACCACCCAAGGGTAACTATGGACCTCCTCCACCACCACCAAAGGGCAACTATGGACCTCCACCACCACCTAATGGCAACTATGGACCTCCTCCACCACCACCAAGCGGCAATTATGGACCTCCACCACCACCAAGCGGCAATTATGGACCTCCACCACCCTCAGGCCCTGGTGGCAACTTTGGACCCCCACTACCACCTCCATCCGGCCCTGGCGGCAACTATGGACCTCCACCACCACCCCAACATAATCACGGTGAATTCAGTTCCTCTGCTGCTTTTGTCCATCATCATGCTGAAGCTGGCCTAGGTATTCAATATGGTAAACAGTCGGGTAATGTTGGCAATTTCCCACCACCAAATGGTGCTCCACCAAGCAAACCAGTTGCATTCCGTCCACCCGTACCACAGGGATTAATTGAAACAATTGGCAACACTGTACAGCATTTGGATCAATTTGGTGTTAAGCCAAATATTCAAATACCCACATATATACCACCGGCTGCCAATGAAATTCCACAAACTGGACCCGGTAATTTGAACATTGAATATGGAGCACCACTACAACAGCAACAACAACAATTGCCTTTGGCCATAATTGAACAACAATTGCCGGTGCAACAGCCAGCTCAAGTATTTGTGCAACAAAGTCAACAGCAGCAGCAACAGCATCATCATCACCACCACCATCATCATGAGCAACAACAACAGTTCCAGCAACAACAACAAAATAATGTCCACATTGAATATGGTGTACCACCTCCACCACAACCCCAACCACAGGGCATCCCTCCACCACCACAGTATTTGCCACCCGGCCCACCCCCACAACTGCAACAACAATTTTTGCCACCTCTGCCCACAGGACCTCAACAGCAATTTGCCAGTGGATCCGGTGCCGGTGTATCATACACATCGAGTGCCCAGGCTGCCTTTGAAAATGCCTTCAGTGCCACACAATATAATCATCAAATTGTCCATAGCCAAGCCTTGCCATTGCAACAAGAACAACCACGTTTCCACGATTGCGGTCATGGCCCCAATTTAGTGGGCGGCGGAGGAGCCTTCAATTACCAACAGCAGCAACAACAACAAGGCACTTCCATATCCCAAAGTATACCCGTGGCCGAACAACATTCCCAAATTCTGGCCGGCCCAGCCAGCAGTTATGGTCCTCCACCATCCGGCATCAATGAAATCGACCACATTGGTTATGCCTCACAAAAATCCCAAGTAACAGCCTTGCCAGATGGCACCAGCACAAATGGCTTACCTGGCCTGGAAGGTTTGAATGTTCTATCGGCTCAAAAATCGCAATCCATACACTTTAGTTCGCAAACCGGAAACGCGAACAACAATGGTCAAAGTCAAACTTATCAAGTGCAGTTTGGTGGCAATTCCGGTTCAAATCACGATGACATCTTATCAGCTGACCTCCTACAAACCGTACTCAATGCCGTCGAACAACCCCAGCAACAACATCAACCCTTGCCACCAAATCACAAGGCAGAGGCACGTTCAGATATTGACATACACGCCGAAGCGGCTGACGCCGAAGAAGATGAAAACGAACCAGATGTGGCCAAGCAGGCATCCGAAAAAGTGGAAGTCAAAGTGAAACCGGACGAAAACGAAGAAACGCCAGCTGATGTAAAGGAATTGAAACCCATTGTGGTCAAGGAAGAAAATGAAGCTAAGCATTAATGATGGAACCTCATCGGTGTGAAGAGAAGAGTGTCACAACAATTCTTGTGTTTTCTTAGTCACTTAAAGCTTAAGCTCCCCCTTCATTTTCGTTTGCATAATTCTAGTTTTACGTCATATGTCGTTGTAGTTATATAATATCTAAGTTAAAGAAAAAAATCTATTTATTATCATAATTATTTATAAGGTCATAACTGGCAAGTGTTGTAATCTTCGACAACATCGATATTTATTTTATTTTTTTATTTTTTCTCAACACTCAAACATGCTCATAAACTGCCACTTAATTAATTTATTTCAAAAAGAGAGACAGAGTCCACGGAGAATTACAGCTCTTTTTGATGATGCCATAAATTTGTTTTAACGTTTTTTCTGTTAACGGTTAAATAAATTATAATAATCCATCCCCACCCCTCAGAAAATAACACCCTAATTATCTCCAGCATTACATGACAACCTCAATAAATTCATAATAAATGTTATGTTTTATATAAATTTCATTTGTTGTTGTATATTTTTAGTTGTGTAAATCCTTTGAGTTTACATATCATATATATAAAAAATATACGCTATATATTTAATAAAAATTACAAAACGTTAAAAATAGTGACAACAACAAAACGAATAATAATAATAATAAATTAAATAATGCAATTTATACTTTAGGGAATTATATTACGCACAAAACAAATACACACACATACGTGTCAGTGTGTGTGTATCCCAGTAAAATAAATTAAAGTTCATAAAGTGTAAAATCAACAAAAATTTATTTTTAATCATGCCCATTTGTATTATATATATTTGAAATATTTATGTATAAATTAATAATTTATTTTAAATAAAAATAAAATTTAAAAAATTATGAAAAATGTCAATTTTTTTTAAATAATTATTATTGGAAAATGGAATATAAATATATTTAAAAAACGAAGGTTTCTCAAACGTTTTTTAAGGACCACAATAAGGGGTGCATTTTTTAAAGAATATTTTTTCAAGTTTCAACACAAGACGTGCATTTTTTAAAGAATATTTTTTTCAGTGGATAACACAAGGCGTGGATTTTTTTTTAAAGAATATTTTTTCAAAGGGTCAACACAAGGCGTGTACTTTTTAAAGAATATTTTCTCAAAGGGTCAACACAAGGCGTGGATTTTTTAAAGAATATTTTTTCAAAGGGTCAACACAAGGCGTGGATTTTTTAAAGAATATTTTTTTAAGGGCCAACACAAGGCGTGGATTTTTATACCCTTCACCACACTGTGGTACAGGGTATTATGTCTTTGTGCATATGTTTGTAACAGGCAAAAATAATCGAGATAGACTCATGGTTCCTTTTGAGAATATGCATAGAATCACTTTCTGAGTCGATTTATGCATGTCTGTCTGTCCGTCTGTTGGCGTTAAATTGTAAACAAAGTACAGGTCGCATTTATAATCCGATTTGGATGAAATTTGGCACATCTCTTTTGTTTGTCCCAAGGACGAACCCTATTGAAATTGGGAAAAATCGGTTCAGATTTAGATATAGCTCCCATATATTTTTTCGTCCGATTTAAGGTAAATGGTGCACCAAAGACCCTATAAATCTGTCGATTTGCACGAAATTTAGGATAACGTACTGAATTAAGCCTAGAACGATGTCTGTCAAGTTTCGAGAAAATCGGTCCAGATTTGGCTCCCATATATAGTTTCGTCCGATTTCATGTAAATGGTGCACCCAAGTCCCTATATATCTTTCGATTTGCACGGAATTTGGTATAACGTACTGAATTAAGCTTAGAACAATGTCTGCCAAGTTTCGTGAAAATCTGTCCAGAGTTAGATATAGTTCCCATATATAGTTTCGTCGGATTTCATGTAAATGGTGCACCGAAGACCCTATATATATATATATATCGATTTGCACGAAATTTGGTATAACGTACTGAATTGAGCCTAGAACGATGTCTGCTAAGTTTCGAGAAAATCGGTCCATCATGTAAATGGTGCACTCAAGTCCCTATATATCTTTGGATTTGCACGAAATTTGGCATAGCTTACTGAATTTCGTCCAGAATGATGTGTGCCAAGTTTCGTGAAAATCGATTGAGATTTAGATACAGCTCCCTTATATTATAAATTGATTTTAGGTAGTTGACGCTTTTAAGTAATTGATAGGAACAAAACATACTGGAATTTGTATAACCTAACCTATGACAAATTTCGTTGAAATCGATTTTTTTTCAAGGGTCAACACAAGGCGTGGACTTTTAAAGAATATTTTTTTCAAGGGTCAACACAAGACGTGAATTTTTTAAAGAATATTTTTTCAATTGTTATTTCACGCATGACGGAGGTTATAATCAATAAGTACTCTAGTCTCAGATGTTTGGATTTACCTAATCTCTTGATTCAACTTTAACAATAGTGACTAACCGCATTGATGTGGTGCACAAACTCCTAAACATTATCCACTTACGTCATTGAAATTAAAAATAAAACTTATGAATGCTTTCTTGTATTGTGGTCGGCCAAAATGTTTTAATTATATGTAATCAGACAAATACATTCATTCACACACGTGCATACATAAATTTAGTTATATTCCTTATTAGCGATCCACTAACCGCTAATTTTATTAAAATTACCAAATATACTTATCAATATTTTATCTAGATGACTTCTTTCGTACAGACCACAGAACTAATGATGATGATAATACGCCAATACAACAAAACCACATTTTCTATGCAAGAACAAATGCACACCGGCACTCACACACACATTCAATCTGTTTTTCGTTTGAATGTATTTTCTGTTTTTTTATTTCCTTTTGTACAAACAAATTAAAGGTAATTTTCAAATAAATATTATCATCGCCGTTGTCGTTACCGTCGTCGTGCTTTACGGCAACGTGCTTAAGATGTGTTTGCCGTTTGCATTTTCCAATTTTCCATTTGTGTTGACACAAAAGCTTAAATGCAATCAAGCGCAAAAGTGATTTTTCGTAATTTACCACTGCCAAAGTGGGTTTAAGGTGAAGTATAAGGAGCAAACAAAAAAACGACAAATTCAAGGAGAAGATATAAATATGCATGCGCCGACTTTGCTTGAACACAAACAACAGCAACAACAACGGACACGAGACATTGAAGATGTCATTTATATAATACCATATGGTTTTTGGTTTTTACGATAGACCATGAATGGAGCTAAAGTACATAATTGCAGAATCATTATTATTTGGTTGAATTGCGGTTATAGACATTTTGGTGAATTTTTCATAGAATTATGTTTTTAATCCATTGAATAATGATGCAGTTTGAGAGAGATTAAAAATAATATTAATGGGGTTTGATTCTTATACTACACTTGTATGGATTTTAAATGCGATTTTGGAAATTGTAAAAGGAAAATATTATAGTATTTTTAACGTTTTATTTAGATGAATATCTTAATTTTTATTTCATCCCCTTTTCAGTAAAATATGTGATGTGTTTTATTTTAAATCTGCATAAATAGTTTCAAGGCCAACGAAGAAAACACAAGACAAATATGGGAGAGTGGTGAACAAAAATATAAAAATATAAGTAAATATAGAAAAGGGGGCATATGAATAAGAATTACTGCATTACTACCTGAAGCTATGTTACATAGCATGAACAAATACTTTAGACTATGTACATATAAAGAAGGGGGGAAATAGGCTAAATACAATGTGCGACACGATTTGGGGGTATTTTATTATTTCTTTTGAGAATAAAATACCTTTGTAAGTATATGAAAACTCCAGAAAGAAAAATCCCCCATAGGTCAAAGTTCGGAGGTTATACATGAAGAGATTGATTCATATCTTGATTTGTAGATATTCTATGTGTTTGTTGAGATTAAATTTCGTCAGTATAATCGAATGGGACAACTTTTTATGGCATTGTTAATTATTAGCTAGGAGAAAGTTAAATATCAAACTTCAAGACAATTTGGCTAGTACCGTAAACATGCCGAAATGAGATTTAATCTTTGCATGTTGGATATACTATCTCGGGTCTATGCCTTTCAGGGGTAAATATATACGCTATAGAATAAAATTTTTTTAATTTTTCACACAAAAGTCAAGGACCATTTTTCTTTGGCCCAATCCCGTTCTCCATGTAAAAATTCGAGATGTTTGGGTCATAATTGCGTCCTCTGGAGCGACCAGAAAAACCGACAAAAATTAAGTATTTGGTCCATTTCGTCCCTTAAATATTAACCGATCTTTACCAAGAACAATAGGGGTCTTCATTGGGCCTAACCCATCCTACATGCAAAATTTCGTGAAGATTGGTCCATAACTGTGACCTGTATCGTGTTTACAAATTATAATGGACAGACGGACGGACACACATGTCTAGATCAACTCAGCTAGTCGAGATATGACGATCGGTACACTTAAAGGTGGGTCTAGGACCAATATTTCGCGGCGTTACAAACTGGGGCAGCACAAAGCTATAATACCCTAACAACATGGTTGTGTAGGGTATAATTATTCTGCTGTTTATTGTTGGGTGCATTCAGTTGAGAGTTACAGGGTGTAGAAAATTGAAGTGAACAAAGAGAAAGTTCGGTACATTTTTACGGTTTTTCTTTGACAAAGGCGAAAATGCAAGCCAATCGGCTAAAATTGTGTTTATGGTTCTGATACTGTAATAGCCAATTATGTGAAATTTTGGTTTTCGCAGATTCCGTTCAGGATGGTCGTCGAAAATATCGATAACATCGGAGAAATGATCGAAGTTGACCGGCATATTAGCAGTCATAACATCCACCAGCTCAACGCTAGGCCACATACATCTACAGTGACTCGCAGAAACTTCGAAAGCTTGGTTGGGAAGTTTTTATGTATCCGCCATACAGTCCAAACTTGGCACCAAGCGATTATCATAGTTTTCTTGCATTGCAACTTTTCTTTAATAATGAAAAATTGATATTTAGGGAGGATTGTGAAAATCGGCTACTAAAGTTTTTTTGCAAATAGAGAGCAGGCAGCTGTTTGAAGTAACTTTTAAAATGACAACAAATCATACAACAAAACGGTGCATATTTGACCCAAATCGGACATTCCGAAGCATGCGAAATAAAGTCCTATACTCATATAAAAATAATGAATTTATTTTTCCCCAACCAAATATATGCTTGATCTGCGTAAAATTCTATGACGATCTAAGCTTGCCCCTTTGCCTGTTGCAATCAGTCTAGCATCTAAACGAATTGATATATATATCGCCAAAATTTTGCATAGAGTATTTTGTCTCCAGGTAGATCAAGTTTGAAGATGTACTATATCGATCCACGTTTAGGCAAAGCTCCCATATAAGGGTACTCCCCATTTTTGGTAGTTTGGGGTTTTCCACCGATTTATAGTTATCTGATTTGTTCCGAGTTTATGGATATACAAAAAAAAACTAGAAAATAAGGTTCGAGAATGAACTATATCGACCCGGCCCAGCGCCATATATTTATACCTACCTATTTTTGTATTTTTAATATTTAACTTAAAGAAAGGTATTGTGATGCAACTATGTTAGTTTCGAGCTGTATCTGTCCTCAATTAGGCATAGCAACTCATATAATGATAATTACAAATGTTCGGTAATTCCTAAACAACGTAATCACTTTAGGTATAGCCTCGAGATACTTACTCATAAATTTCGTTTCAGCAATAACAATTTTCATATTGAACCAGCAGCTTCTACTTAACCCCCCGAAATAAAACCTGAGTTCGTTGGCGATGGCCGACTAAAGGACAGTATTTTGGGGATATCCATATCGGTCTATTTTTTGAGGTCCACTTTTTGGTATGTTCCCTATATTTGCATTTCAAGTACCTGTCAGTATACCTATGGTGGAGGGTACTCAAAGTACGCCCCGGTCGAACTTAACTTTTTTTCACTAGTTGCGGGGCTGCTCTTTCGCAGACATAATTCTCTTTGTCGTTTCCGATGAAGTTTGGCGATATATTTGCTCAATTTTTCTTCCATCTTATCAACGTCTCCGATCATCCGACATTCTAATACGGTTGTATTAGTCTTATCCTTGTGTTCAGACTCGGAATTTGAGTCTATGTCCAAGCATGCCCTGTGGTCCGTAGTCTCAGATACATTTTTTCTGCGAGCTTGTAGCAATACCTTCGACTACTGATGCCTAGGCATACACATCTGTAGGAGATGTTTGCTCACGACTTTAGGATGACGACGGGACGTTTTTTATTCTTCTTCCAGAAACACCCGGACAGGTCTACATTGTGCAAAATATATTTGAAATTTATTAGTGTTCCTAGATACAACATTTTCTTATGTAATATGGATCATATTTAAAATCTTTAGAGCGACTTTTTAGTACTGTATTTTGATGTCAAACAATCTCGTTTTGTGAACGAAACAAAACGTCGAGTTGCCAATACAAGTGCATCACGCCATGGCTTAAAGTGATATTGTGGCGTGTCCTTCTATGTTATTAACGACTTTCGTCCGCATACAAAATGTTCCAAAAAAACTCAGAATTGAACAAGACAGCAGATCTTAATTATATACTATATTTTTTGATCAAGTTCGCAGGTGGTACCTTAGCCCCACTAACTTTGACATTCTTGAGAGTTTATAAAGTTCAATATAAGGTGATTATTTGATTTTTACGTAGTCTGAATGTAGGATACCATAAAATAGATGAGTAAACATGTGAGATCCATATTGCATTTTCGACTTTTTTGTCCTTTCTACCAGCAACTCAAAACTCAGCCCTCATAACTCAATGCTGGAATGTATAAAAGTATTATAACAACAACTAAGTTATTTTGTATAACAGTTTTTAAATCCTATCCAAGTTACGAACCCGTACCATTCAATTTTATATATGTATTATTCTTCCCCTCCGCAATGTATGCTTTAAAAAAGTGTAATTAAATTTTTATGTAAAACAACAAATCATGATGGCCAACAGCTTAAATGAAGACATAAAATACAATCCCGAAAAAAACGTATTTTATAGAACCATTTTTTTCGTTGTTATTTTTGTAATCTGTTTCATAACTTTAAGTATGGGGAAACAAAAACAAAACACAGCGAACACTCAGCTCAAACACGCTTTATGGTGGTCAGCCCCGAACGACACAAGAAGCACACAGAAATGAGGAAAACTTTGTTAAAACTATGACTGAGTAGTAGAGTGGCGACGAGGAACGAATGAGCCACTTCCACAGTCACATTATTTTTGGTTGGTTTCCTTCCTTTACCGACCAACTTCATTGCCCTACCCTGCTCAGCACCAATGTGAAAAGCTGGTTTTTGGTGCGTTGGTGCTTTGTAAAACGTTTACAACTTCCTACAATTAAGTGCAACAATGACGTGACAAGCATCCCTATTGACATGATGTTGCTACTGTTCCGACAGCTGTGTTTTGGAGGAAACTTTAAAACTTCGTTGACCAGTTTGTGGGTGGAACGCATTCTGTAGAAATCTCACCAGAAAAAAAACTTCTTCGAAGAGGTCTTAAAATAATGATGTGTAAGCCTTTTTTGGTATAGTTAAACAGGAAAAAAAATTACTACGAGTAAAAATTGCAACAGCAGAAACAACAGCAACAACATAACAATGACAGAACATTACTTAAGCCTTATACGAAGGAGATAATAGTAAGCCCACTTCTTCTACTTGTGGAAATGAAAATAAGCAGGAGGAAAAGAGTGTGGAATGGCTGGGGTGCCAGAGTGCACTTCTTGGTTCAAAATCCCTTCTCTGTATGAAAAACAAAAGTGAATTTACGTGCCTTATTGCACTTGACCCGTATTTTTTTCAGAAATCAAATGTGGGACTTATTTAATGCATGCAACCAACACCCAGCAAACATTTTTTAGGGAGTTTCCAGGGACAGACTGAGTTCCATGGATCCATAGACAAGGTGAAGGGCATGGAGATTTTATAGACGAGCTAAAGAGAAGGGAGTCTTAATAGATTATCTGAAGGAAAGGGATATTTTATAGACGAGCTGAAGGCCAGGGAGCCTTTATAGACAAGCTGAAGGCCAGGAAGTCTTTATAGACGAGCTGAAGGTCAGGGAGTTTTTATAGACGAGCTGAAGGCCAGTGAGTGAGTCTTTATAGAAGAGCTGAAGGCCAGTGAGTGAGTCTTTATAGACGAGCTGAATGCCAGTGAGTGAGTCTTTATGGACCAGCTGAAGGCCAGGGAGTTTTTATAGACGAGCTGAAGGCCAGTGAGTCTTTATAGACGAGCTGAAGGCCAGTGAGTCTTTATAGACGAGCTGAAGGCCAGTGAGTCTTTATAGACGAGCTGAAGGCCAGTGAGTCTTTATAGACGAGCTGAAGGCCAGTGAGTCTTTATAGACGAGCTGAAGGCCAGTGAGTCTTTATAGACGAGCTGAAGGCCAGTGAGTCTTTATAGACGTGCTGAAGCCAGCGTGTCTTTATAGACGAGCTGAAGCCAGCGTGTCTTTATAGACGAGCTGAAGCCAGCGTGTCTTTATAGACGAGCTGAAGACCAGTGAGTCTTTAGAGACGAGCTGAAGGCCAGGGAGTCTTTATAGACGAGCTGAAGGCCAGTGAGTCTTTATAGACGAGCTGAAGGAAAGGGAGTCTGTATAGATGAGATGAAGGCCAATGAGTCTTTAAAGACGAGCTGAAGGCCAGCGATTCTTCAGAGACGAGCTGAAGGCCAGGGAGTCTTTATAGACGAGCTGAAGGCCAGGGAGTCTTTATAGACGAGCTGAAGGCCAGGGAGACTCTGTGGGCGAACTGAAGGGCAGGGAGACTCTGCGGGCGAACTGAAGGGCAAGGAGACTCTGTGGACTAACTGAATGTCAAGGAGATTCTGTAGGAGAACTGAAGAGCAGGGAAACTCCGTAGATTTTTTAAAGAATATTTTTTCAAGTACCACTACAAGGCGTGGATTTTTTAAATACTATTATTTTAAGGACTACTACAACACGTGGATTTTTTAAAGAATATTTTTAAGGACCACTACAACACGTGGATTTTTTAAAGAATATTTTTAAGGACCACTACAAGACGTGGATTTTTAAAGAATATTTTTTAAGGACCACTACAAGACTTTCTTCAAAGACCACTACAAGGCTATGATTTTTTAAATATCTGTTTTTCAAGTATGACTACAAGACGTTGATTTTTTTAACGACCATTTAAGACATGTATTGTTTAAATAATGAATTTGAAGGACCATAAGAGAATATTTTTGCAAGAACCACCCAAGCCTAGGATCTTTGAAAAAATTTTTAAGAGGATTTTTAGAAAATATTTTCTTAATGACCACCCAGCTTAGGGTTCTGGAAAAAGGATTTTTAAGAATATTTATTGATTCTTAAAATAATATTTTTAAACTACTGACATTTTCCATAGACTAGATGGAGGATAGATGGACGGGTATATGTGGAAGACCTGGTATTTTTTTTTTTTAAATTAAACCTTGATTTAGTCCAGCATATTTTGCTGGACCTCTAAATCCGTGATTAATCCATGCATTTACCAAAGTCATACTGCCGGAGATTTCCTCAACAATTTGGATTCAGGATTCATTTTATTTTCCTTCTGCATCTTAAACTAAACCATCTCCCGGACAAATCCCCGTTATTGTTTTCTTGTATTGCATTAATTTTTATGAATTTTTCTGGACTTTAGTTTGTTGTTGTTCTGGATGGTCGTTGGCGTTGTACACGTTTTGTTGTTATTATTATTATTTTACTCGAATTGGGTATGTCCTTTTCGTTTCGAGGGAAACAAGTAAAATTAAGTGCTGCAGCAGTAAAAAAACAACCCAAACAAAACAAAAACAACAAAATACGACCAAGATTGGAACAAAAAATGTACTCCATTACTATGGCATTGTTTACCAACTCTTAAGGCATGATAAATTGCGTTGGTACACGTTTTTTTCTGCCGCTCCTGCTGCTGCTAGGATAAAAAGGGGGAGTTAAATTCTTTGAATATTGTGTATTTATACATTCTCTTTCATTCAACGGTTTGTACTTTTTCATGAATTTTATTTTATTATCCTGTATATTGTTAATTGTTGATGAAGTTTTGCGGTTTTTTGTGCTGCATGCCATAATATTTTCATTTTATATCAAAGAATTGAAGGAATATAATTTTTTTTTTTTTGGGTAGGGAGTACAGAAAAAAATATGTAATAAAATTGAGCCCTTGTGGGGAATGTGGAGGTACAGTAAGTAATTTAAAATTTCCTGAGGGACTGAAAAATATTTTTCTATATAAAATATAAAGTGTATGCATTTGCTAAAAATAATCAATTACTGTATGTACTCGGATTGATACTGTATGTACTCGGATTGGTACTGTATGTACTCGGATGTGGGAGTTATACGTATGTATTTATAGGTATATATGTGTTATGATAATTTTTAGTATTACGGAAAAGTCGCGATGATCGCTTTGAAATTTTACATGAAGTTTCGACTATGGTCAAGAATGACGCCAATAATTTTCGATTATTTTGAGATGATATTTAGGGGTGCAATGAACTGAAAACTTTATTTTTTCAGATCTTCTATTCGCTCCAAAGGACATTATAATATGCAGAACTTTACATATTTTACACGTTGAAGCGGATCTGACCAAATAAATTGACCCACGGTCAATATTCCGAGGTCAAATCCACCGAAACATAAACATTTTTATTTTATGGCGTAAATATTCACCTCGGGAAATTTTTGCAGGTTTAGAATGTTCAGCTGTTGACCAATATTCGTTCAAGAGGGTGTTAATAACGCGAAATATTGCCCAGTTGTGTAGGGTATCATATGGTAGGACCCGTCCGATTATACTGCTCCGCTCACTGTTTTTTATGGACTATCAGATCCTTAGACTTGATTATTATAAAACCATATTTTACCAAGTACTATCATATCCTTAAGTTTGAAATTTTTAAAATATTTTTATTCAAGGACTATCACTTCCATAAGCCAAGGATATCAATATTTTCACTTTTTGCCACAACTTTACCTATTTATACTTAAAAGTTCGAATAGAAGGCAAATACCTTGATAAAAATATATAACTAAATGCATAAAAATATCTACTACCTTCAAAGTAGTCTCTTTTAGATGTAATGCCCTCATACCAGAATTTTCTCCCATTCTCGAAAAAATTCTGAAATTCACTTTTTGAAGCAAAAGTGTTTTTAACCGAATAGGCTTTTAATTAGTTATTCAGGTTCTCATGAAGTATTATATCATCCTATTAAACATGATCAATATTAACTCACTTTTTAGGGAATCCCCCATATAACGCTACCTTCCAAACTTCGTAATATTGGATACTCATTGAGTAGAAAATCTCCCCACCAAAAGTGATCAATATTGGACCACGTTTCCGCGTAGCCGCCATATAATGATACACCCATTAATCGGTATTTTGAAAGACTTGGGTATTATTTTTAACCGAATTCACTCTTATGGGGTTTCTAATCTTCATATTTTAGCAGTTTTGAAGATATTAACCACATTTCCAGCCGATGGGGCTGTAATTTGGTATATAGGGTTCTGGAAGGCTAACTTATATACACATTTGTGTGGCGTATATTAGGTTTGGGGGAAAAATCCATTACAAACTAATAACGTCTAATAGTAACATGCTTCAGAATGTCCGATTTGGGCCAAATATGCACTGTTTTGTTGCCATTTTAAAGGTAACTCCTTAATGCCTCTTTCAAAGAAGTCCTGCTCTCTATTTGCAAAAAAAACTCTAGTATTTGATTTTCACAATCCTCTCTAGATACTAATTTGTTATCATTAAAGAAATTTTGCTATGCAAGGAAAAGATGATAATCGCTTGGTGCCAAGTAATGGCGGATGCATTAAAACTCCCCAACCAAGCTCCCGAAGTTTCTGCCGAGTCACTGTAGATGTGTGTGGCCTAGCGCTGTCCTGGTGGAAAACGACACCTTTCTTGTTGACCAACTCTGGCCGTTTCTGATCAATTGTAAATGGTTTAAAAAGTTTTATGGTCGATTTTTAGCTCCTGGGAGATGTTAGACTCCTAACATACCGGCCTACATGTGCGAGGTGTATCTTTAACATCAAAAATTCCTGAACGGAATCTACGAAACCAAAATTGCACATAACTGGCTGTTACAGTATCGTTTTTAAATTATTTATTAAATTATTTCTGAGTCTAAGCTACTTCTAGCATTTCTATTTTGCATTTTTATTTCAGCCAAGCTTTGCTAAAATAAAGTTTTGCACTTTAATATAAATCACCCACAAAAAAACCCCATAACTGCACTTTAATATCCTTTGCCATACTTGGCAAATCCGATGGCAACATAACAAAACTGTTAATCATTTTGCAACGAATGTTGCTAAATGGAAAATATGGAAAAGCAACAACAACAATAGCATAGTTTTACACAAGTCTGAACTTTTCCTTTACATTTGAACGAGCTGGATGGAGTAAAGGCTAACCAAAATGAAAAATAAAAACGCAAAACACAACAACAAAGGACAACAAAATAAGGTTACTGTTTGCCAACACCCTGAAGGTTTACATGTGTCGAACGTTTAAACCTCCGCAATTTATTTGCTTACGCCCAAAAACCAAGGCGTCAGCAGATACGAAATACAATGGACCAAACATTAGATCAGCCAGCCAGGATATATGTATACGCACACACCAACACAGACACACATAGAAATAAGATTTCAATGAAGAAAAATACCAAGGTCCCCAAACGCCCCATAAACAGTAACGAATGTGAACGCATACTTTGCAACAACATCACGTTCTAAACACAATAACATCATAACAACAACAGTACCAAAATCGGGACAGCAACAGATGCAGGCAAAAGGTGTTTCTCCACTTCTTGGCTGCCAAACAAACAAAATGCCACCAGGCTACCGACCCGAACCGACCGACTCACACACATATGCATTTTCTTCATTTATAAAACAAAATGGCAACAAAACGGAAATGTGGCCAAATGCATGTAGATTGAGCAATAAAACTGTCACTATGCAAGGCATGACACTGCTTGCTGGCTCGTTCGCTAGCTCGACACTACCGGGACCCCAGTACCACATTACCTCTTTCTATATATATATGTATATGGGACATGGCAACACTTTGCCCGTACACAAAGAAGAATATTTTTGCTAAGATTTATTATCTGGCAAAAGTAGCCAAACAAAACCTAACTTATGCACAGTGGGTGGCTGTTTTGTGAAAATAGGTAAACATAGCAAGCGACAAAACCTGGAGATACATATTAAAATATATCGAAGTTTCTTCCTGATACTCCATTTATATATTAATGACTCAGTTTTTTCCATTATTCCATTTCAATAGTTTATGTATTCCATTTTAATGGTTTTCAAAAACTAATTCCATTTGAAATGTAAATCAAATTCACCCCACTGTATTGCTGTGCATTTTTGCATACAATGAAACCAAGGAACATATATAGACACACTCTCACATATTAAGTTTAATTTGTTTTATGTGTATGTGTGTGCAAGTATCTCTTTTGGTATTTCATTCTTAATGACTAAAATCCTGCCGATGGGAAGGTTCCAAATCCCTGGAAACCGAATTGCATAAGAAGCTAACGGCAAACAGACACACACATACATAAATAGATATTCTCTATACGAGCAGTACATAAGTCATTGTATAAGTAAATAAGTAACACTCGTGTTCAGCGTCGTTGGCCTTGTTGGCAGCGTTAACCAGAAACAAATGGCGAACGACGAACGTAAAATGGTACCAGAAGAGATGATCTATGGCTATGGGAATTTAAATATTTTCTACAACATATTTTTAGTTAAGTGCTTTAAAGTGTTATACCATCGATGAATGGTGGATTTTGTGTGTACTGTGGTAATCGATAGTTGACTTGGCAGAAGTAACTGTTACGAAATTTTAATTAGATTGAAATGCTGAAGTCGTACGAATTTGACCCCTCGCCGCTATCTCAATAAACGGCAATACTAGTTATTAAGAAATCTGTAAGCATACTTCTTTACAAATATACTTTAAATCTATATTTACGGACAGTTAAAGGGACGTTAAAAAATTCGCTGGGCAGTATTTGTATACCCTCTTTCAAGAGTTGGACATTCAAATCGACCGAGACTTAGATATCGGGACATGGTAAATTGCTGCCAGGAGAAATCGAAATACAGACACTCACAATGGAACTGACACGAGACCTTTGTATTGGGGGCTTTGAAAGGTTGTATGCAGAAGTTGTTTACCTTCCAAGGTCCCGAAATATCAAATTGCCACAACTGAAATATAGTCGCTTAAGTTGGAAAATGTGTCTAGAACCATAACAATACATAAAAAAGTCTACATCTTTAAATGGGAGCTATCCGCCTATTATTGGTAGAAAGACACGTACCAAATGAAACTCAAATAGAGTAGTGGACATTCGTTTGAGCGCATATGATGTTTTTGAGATTTACTATGAAAACACATTATAATTATATATTGTTTAAACAAAATGGTGAATTTATTTAAGGTATCGAATATCAAATTATATGGTACGGAGATAAATATGATCAATTCTATGAGGAAATATAGACATTATAATACAAAAATTTGAAAACTAACAAATAATTCAGATTTGAACAAAACTTCACAGAAACTTAATTCAGTACGCTATGCAGATTTCGCCTCAGTCGGACAAACCTTGGGAGTTTGGCGCACCATTTATATAAAATCGGACAAAAATATATAGAATACGGGCAAATAATTGACTTGTGCCAAATTTCATCCAAATCGGAACATAAATGCGACCTGTATTTTGTTCATAAGAATACATAGACAGACGGACAGACCTAATGGCATGCATAAATCAACTTGGACACTCTATGCTTATTCTCAAAATGAGCCATGAGTCTATTTCATTTCCTTTTACCCGTTACCAACTTGTGCATATGACATAATACCCTGTACCACAGTGTGGTGAAGGGTATAAATATATAGTTACATCCATTTTGTCTGAAAAACTAAAGTTAGAGTCAAATCAGTTGGAAAATTTTCTGAAAATACTAAAACATGTGGTACTCCAAAGTTTGGTCCAATATTGTTTAGGTGAAAAACGTGCCTTAAATTATTGGTGCTATCCGAAAACGTGGGCCTCTGTTAACAATTTTTGTTGGAAAGATTTGACACCTGATGAGAGAAAAAAAAATATATATATATATATAAAACCAGTGAGCGGAGCAGTATAGTCTGACGGGGCCGACCATACGAGCCTGGGCAATATTTAGTGATATTTGCCACGACTTTCCCGATAAGAGGTCCTTACATGTTCCGAATATTACAAATATTCAGTACAGCCCTTCTACTTACTTGTCCAGATTTCCTTCACTGTGGGTTGAGTTGTGATGTTCGGCTTATATTCGACTAGAAAACACACAAAGAAATAAAATTTCCCGTCCACTTCATCCCAAAATTTTATTCTGATTATCATCGAAACTTATAGGCGTTGTCCTTGACCATAATTGGAACTTCATGGAATATTTCAAAGCGATCAGCGCTATATTTCCGCCCTCTAATTTGGTAATGGGTTACTAAATAATATTTGAATACGTAAGCACCTGTAAATATTTAAGTGTAACACCCACATCCGAATAGATACATCAATATAGTTGATATCAATTTAAAGGTTAACCACTCCTCTTGGATATACTATCAACTCATCGGGTCTATATCCTTCAGGAGTAAATATATAAGCCATAGAATTCAAATTTTGGAATTTTTAACACAAAAGTCAGAGTCCATTTGACCCGCTAAATAATGACCGATATTTATCAAAATAGACATGCTTATTCTTTGGCCCGATCCTCTACTCCATCTAAAGTTTCACGATGTTCGTACCATAATTGCGGCCTCTGGAGCGACCAGAAAAACCGACAAAAATTAAGTATAAGTACCCTAAATATTAACCGATCTTTACCAAAAACAATAGGTCTTCATTGGCCAGAACCCATCCTACATGCAAAATTTCGTGAAGATTGGTCCATAACTGTGACCTGTATCGTGTTTACAAATTATAATGGACAGACGGACGGACGGACACACATGTCTAGATCGACTCAGCTAGTCGAGATATGACTAAAGGTAGGTCTAGGACCAACATTTCTCGGCGTTACAAACTCTTGGGGGTGCACAAAGCTATAATACCCTGACAGCATAGTTGTGTAGGGTATAATTAGAGTTATTTCGTGTTGGAAAATGTGCCCAATCCTCCAAAACATAGGTGGATTGGATTCCGAACCAATAACTAAAAAATCCGATGACTCCGTAAAGTCAAAGAAATTTCTAAAATACCTTATAAACTCCAAATACCGAAAAACGCAACAACGTAGCCCCCCGAAATGTTTTCAGAGCAAATTTATGTTTGCAACAACATTTTTTTTCATTTTGTACGACCTTGCTTTTATATGCCTTTTGAGCTGGGCCATCTGCATCCACTCACTCAACATGGCCTAGTCGCTGCAACTCGATACCTCTGACTACGTCGATGTCAGAGAATAGATGGCAAGCTCATGGTACAATCGACGACGATATTCACCGTCGACGCAGATAGGCCCATAGATATTCCGGAGATTTTTTCTCTCACCTGCTTGCGCAAATACCCACGCTTCAGATCCATACACCAACAAAGGTAATATCAGCGTCTTGTAGAGTTTGAGTTTAGAGAGAGAGAGAGAGAGAAACCATAGTAGCATCTGTTAGCCAACACTATTCTCCTCCGGATTCCAAAGCTGATGTTATTAGTTTTGTTTATGGCGGTACCGATGCATATAAACTCGTTCACTACCTCGTCTTGTGCGTTGATACCACCATCTTGGTCTTTTCGCAATTCACTGCCAGTCCCCTTTGGTAGACTTCTTCTCAATTCGTTCAAAGGTGGCTGTTACCGCTCGCAATGTTGGACCCATTATGTCGATTATGTCACATTTGCATCTCTCGAACTGTCATCTTGTCTGAATCCTCGTTCGGTATTGAAGGGCTCCGAAAGGTCTTTTCCGACTTTACCTGCTGACCTTGTGCCACTCAAAGTTATCCTGCATAGCCGTATTAATTTTTAAGGAATGCCGAACGCAGGCATGGCTTTAAATACTTCTGAACGATAGGGCTGTCGAATGCGGCTTTATAGTCCACGAATATGTGGCATTTTGGCGTAGAGTGAAAATCGGGTCAATGATGGATTTGCCAGGCCTGAAGCCGCATTGGTATGTTTCAACAATGTCATTGACCATTGATCGTTCACACAGCACGCTGTATACCACAAGCCACAGCTTTTTTCCAAAGGCCAGTAGCATGAACAAGATCCTCAAATCACTAGCCGTAAGTATTTATGGATCTGAACAATAAACCTTGTTGTAAACACATACAGCGATAATACCCTATTTGGAAAACTATGCTGCTGCAGTGCGATCCGCTATCGACAGTGCTACGCAATGAAACCAACAAGGAAAGACGTAAAGTCGGACGGGGCCGACTACACGATACACATCACCACTTTGGGTATATTCAACAGATGGAATCCTAACAGATGTCGCATTTTGAAGGACCATTAACATTAAACTAAACATGTCATTCTGTAACCTATACTAAATTTTGGCCAGATATAGAGTTGCTTCTTACAATGGGACAAAGTTATGCAAATAAATTTAAAGCATAATATCGAAATTTGTCACATGTCAGGTTACACTTATTTCAGTATGTTTTGTGCATTCGGCCACATTTTGAGTTCTTCGTTTACTTATAAATGCAAATGTCCAGTGATATGTAGGGACTTAGGTACACCATTTACATAAAATCGGATGAATATATATATATGGGAATCTGAACCCATTTTCACAAAATTCTACACACATAATTTCAGACTTAGTTCAATACGCTATGTCAAATTTCTTGTAGGGACCATTGTTGCACCATTTACATAAAATTGGACGAATTTTTTTAACATACATCGTTCTAGACTTAATTCAGTGCGCTATGCCAAATTTCGTGCAAATCGAAGGATATATAGGAACTTTGGTGAACAATTTATATAAAACCGGACGAAAATATATATGGGAGCTATATCTAAATCTGAACCGATTTTCACGTAATTTAACACACATCATTCTAGACTGAATACAGCACGCTGTGCCAAATTTCGTACAAATCGAAGGATATATAGATCCGGACGGACATGCATAAATCGACTTAGAAAGTGATTCTATGCATATTCTCAAAAGGAATCATGTGTCTATCTCGTTTTCTTTTGCCTGTTACAAACATATGCACAAAACGTAATACCCTGTACCACAGTGTGGTGAAGGGTATAAAAACTTTGTTTCATGACTCCTATAGACCACTTATATGAGGAGGCGCAAATCCGGTACATCAAAGGATATCTTCATGATCTAAAGAGAGAGAGAGGCCGAACCCCTAGATCAACAAGTCTATCAATGTTACAAACCTCCTTAATTTTTATTGGGCACAATTTGACGGTTCGATGACACATATATCGTGTGTTGGCTAGGACCACATGACACTTTGCACCTCTTCAACTGCCCAGGTAAGCCTACTTACATATCCCCAAATTCCCTATGGACACGGAACCAGATAGTTTATAACTAGTAATTTGTATTCTCTTGGTACAACAAAAGTAGAGTGATTACGGCGCAACTGAGATCAATTATAACAGCATCGATTCGTTGTGGGCGCGAATTGAGATATGACCAAGATAAACCTCTTCAATTCCCCAGCCTAAACACATTTTCATTATGTAGACAAACTGTACAAATCCCCGTCTGGAGTCTGGAGGCAGTAGTAAAAACGTCTGTAGAGGTATATCAAATCGACATGTCGAAATTGATGACGTTAATCGTTTACAAATTATTAAAAAATGCCTGATCTTGTTTGGATTTGTAAGCTATAACATTCCTATATAACGCACTAAACATCACATATATTCTACTCCAAATTTTACTCTTTATGATTTCTTCAAAATTTCTTCCCTATAATCTAAGACAAATTGATTTCCAATGAAATTATCTAACGTTCTGTTAACACCATTGCAATATGTCTGAAGCGGAAAAAAAGAAACGCAACGAAACAAATGTGTTGTTTCAACGCCATACTTCAATATTCTCCTCCTATCATTTCGATTAATGGCCTACTCATTTTCAATCTAAACTCCCACAAGGGTAATAATTTCCTTTTCAGTATATGCTGCTGTGCTAAGCCGAAGTACCACAATTACTGGCCATATAACACATGTACCCTCCGTTCCGCTCCACTCCCCTTCCCCAAACAGATGAAGGGAATCTGGACTGGCTTAACTGTTTATTTAGGAAATGGTCGGACGTTGTTAACTTAGGACAAGTTACGCACTCAAACGTCATTTGCCGGTCATGTTTACTTCCTTGTGACTGCCTGTATGTGATTTTTCTCTGTTCTTTCAAAATTTTCGTTGTGTTGCAATTGTGTGTGTGTGTGTGTGGTGGTTGTTTTTTTTTCTGCAGTTGGCCAAAATATGCGGCTAAGTTGCACTGAGCATCATCAGTGAATTCAAAAGCGAGACTAAGTGAATTTGGTGCGATGCATTGCAATAGACACGAACAGATAGATATACCGACAGACAGACACACATATGTATGGGTGTGTGTGAGGACTGAAAACACTTAAAAGCCTTTTAATACTCTTCGTTTTCATTTGTCCGGCAAATGAATCGACCAAATTACAACAGTTTTAGTTTGGAGATTTTAAGTGGTTTCGCTTATGAAAAGTGTGTTAGTTTTGTCTTGTTTGTTGATAGCTAGCTGCTGAAAAGCTGTTTAATGGGACGTAGAGTAATTTTAGCGGATGACTATGGAGAATGGTTGTGGTACATTAGGTGGGTGAATAATTTTCGATCGGATTTAGTATCATTCTGCGATGTGTCAAAAATGGATTAGGACCCACTACTAATTGTTAAATACCTATACGATGGATCAATTCAATCAATAAGTCGTACCATTTTCTAAAAATAGATTAATATTCGTTCCATCCCATTATTCAATTCACATATATACAAGCTAGCAGTATCTAAAACAATTCAATGATTAAAAACCCCCAGTTGTAACAAAATTTTCGGAATACTGCAGTTTTGTTGTCCTTTTTTTTTTCAAAAAATAAAATCTGTGATTGTGTGTGTGTTTAATTTTTAAGAAATAATACTCTCGACAAGGACATCACTACTACATAGACCGTTATTGCTTTCCTTGGTATATATATTGACCTCGTACAGACACAAATGTTATTTTAGTTGGCTTCTAATTTGGTGCAACTTATTTTTGGAATCGAACAAGAACGAACAAGTGTTACATCGTCAGCCGTGAAAGTTGGCCTTGTTTCACTATTTTGGCGCATTCAAGAAAATTTCAAATAAAACTTTCGTATTTGGCATCTGGATGCGCTTTTCTACAATACTTTATAGCATGAAATTAATGTATTTTTAATTAGTGAATGACAATGAGAATATCCAAATGGATGGAGAAGAGAAAGCAGCTTGGGGGTTAAAGATATTCTGTTTGTAGAATGTTTCTTATTAAAAAAATAAAATAGTCAAAGGAATATCACAAAGAATATATTTTAAATGATATTTTCAAGGTCCAGCGGAAATTTTAAAGACCTTTTTTAAGGACCAGAATCATTTTTTTTTTTTTCTTGTACCAACGTGAATTTTATTTCCAGGACCAGCGTGGATTTTTAACGATAATTTCTTTCAAGGACCAATGTGAATTTATATTATGTTGTAATGGTATAATAGCTTTGTGTTGCCCCAAGAGTTTGTAACACCGCGAAATATTGGTATCAACTAGCTGATTCGATCTAGAGATGTGTGCCTGTATGTCTGCCCATTATATTTTGAAAACACAGTACCGACCAATGTTAACGAAATTTTGCATGCACGTTTGGGTCTGGCCAGGAAATCGCTGTTTTTCTGGTCTCTCTAGAGACCACATTAATGACCCGACCACCACGAAATTTTGCACGCAGAATGGGTTATAAGTATGACTGTTTTAATGATAATCGGTCAATATTTAGCGTGCCAAATGAATTTCGACTTTTGAATGAAAAGGGCAAAATTTCTACGACAATATCCTGATGATCGATCGTTGATCGATTGTGGTCAAAGACGACGTTTATAGTTGTCGTTATTTTTATCTGCTTTTCTAGCCACTATTATAAGAATAACTTCACAAATGTTGCACAATAAAGGAGATCTGGTCAACCGATTAACATATATATATATATATATATATTGATTTTTTTCATACCCTTCACCACACTGTGGTACAGGGGATTATGTCTTTGTGCATATGTTTGTAACAGGCAAAAGGAATCGAGATAGACACACGGTTTCTTTTGAGAATATGTGCATAAATCGATTTATGCATGTCCGTCCGTCTGTCTGTCCATGTTAAATTGTAAACAAAGTACAGGTCGCATTTATTATGCGATTTGGATGAAATTTAGCACAGCTCACTTATTTGGCCCAAGGACGAACCCTATTGAAATTGGGAAAAATCGGTTCAGATTTAGATATAGCTCCCATATATATTTTCGTCCGATTTAGGGTAAATGGGGCACCAAAGTCCCTTTATATGTTTCGATTTGCACGAAAATTGGCACAGCGTACTGAATTAGTTTCAGAATAATGTGTGCCAATTTTCGAGAAAATCGGTTCAGATTTAGATATAGCTCCCATATATAGTTTGGTCCGATCTAAGGTAAATGGTGCACCAAAGTCCCTATATATCTTTAGATTTGCACGAAATTTGACACAGCGTACTGAATTAGGTCTAGAAAGATGTGTGTTAAGTTTCCTGAAAATCGGTCCAGATTTAAATATAGCTCCCATATATATTTTCGTCCGATTAATGTAAATGCTCCACCAAATACCCTATATATCTTTCGATTTGTACGACATTTGGTATAGTGTACTGAATTAGGTCTAGAATGCTGTGTGTTCAGTTTCGTGGCAATCGGTTCAGATTTTAATATAGCTCCCATCTATATCTGACCAAATGAAAAATTTACTGTAGGTTGCAGAATGACATGTTTATGGATCCATTTTCATGTTAATGGTCCTTCAAAAATTGAATATACCCAAGTGGGGAAGGGTTTCATATAGTCGGCCCCGTCCGACGTTACTACTTTCCTCACTGTTTTTATTTTTTTGTTTTTTTTTTTTTTTGATAATGATCCGTCAAGATATTTGTGTGTAAAATAACAAATCTTGAATCGTAAATGTTCACTCGAGTAGTATGGCATATTCGCTAACTGGTTTTTAAGTACCTACTGTTTCTTCATACAGCATCGAATCTATAAGAGTATATTTATAAATTGTATTTGGTCATGGACCAACATATGCTTCAACATGCAGTTTAAAGAAATAATTGTCATAGAATTAATAATCGATTTTTGAAAAATATTTGTCACGGACCATCGATTTTTTTTATATTTTTTTCAGTTTTCAATCTGAGCATATGGGCCTCAAACTTGGATTTTTAAAACCACTGGTTTCACGGACAATCAGAGATATAAGAGTGGATTTTATAACAGAAGTTTTGCATGGGAAGTCAGACCTTTAAACGTGGATTTTTAAGGAATATTTTCTCATGGTTCATCGGAGCCATAATCATCGATTCTAAACGAATATTTTTAATAGACTATCTGAACTATAAGCGTAAAGTTTGAAACTGAACTCATAGCAGAGTAACACAATTTGTCGAAAATTAGTTCAACTCCCTGAAGATGATTATAGAATATGATCCAAATATTGGAGAAATAAAAATCAATAAAATTAAAAACATTTGTTTTTATTTTCCTCGGACCTCAAGCCAAATCATTTTAAAGGAAACGATTATTGGGTCATATCAGCTATAAGCGTGGATTTTCCATGGACCATCTGAGCTATAGGCGTGGATATTTAAAGAATATTTTTTCATGGACCGTGGATTTTTAAAGAGTATTTTTCCATGGTCCATCTGAGCTATAGGCGTGGATATTTAAAGAGTATTTTTCCATGGACCATCTGAGCTATAGGCGTGGATTTTTAAAGAATAGTTTTTAGGGATCATTACAGCTATTTTTACATGGATCATCTTAATTAAAAGCTTGTATTTTTAAAGAATTCTTTTTCATGGACCATTTGATCGCGGTGGTCTAACGAGAATTCTTGCATGAACCATTTGAGCTATAAACTTGGTGGTTTTAAAAAGAAGATTCGCACCGTTGGAGCTACAAGTTTGGATTTTCAGATAAAGTTTTTCATGGGCAATCAAAGCTAAAAAAAGGATTTTTAGGCGTGGACTTTTATTATTATTCCACTTTAAACACTTCATAAAATTCTTCGGAGATCCATCTATTCTCGATCAGAATGTCGATTTAGCCACGTTTGTCCATTTAAATAAAGATATCGTTAATGATCGAAAACATCTGTGCAGAAAATGTTTGATTTAGGATCACTTTTTGATATAGGCTTCACATGTATGTCCTGTCATTTTTCGGTATTTTGAAGGTCGTGAATGCAATTTCATAACGAAGTGGTTGTAATGCGACATTCCGAGGTTTGGGGAGTAAGAAACATTTGAAGAACATTTTCGATATAGGTTCATGTTTGCCAAAGACTTTACATAAGGGTCCCCGAATTTGTTCCATATCTCAGTCGCAATTTTTCACCAAAGGATATATTTGCATTCAGAGTTCTTGCAGGATCAAACATATATCCGCAGAAAATCTTTGATATAGGTCAGTGTTTTGACATTATCTTCATATAAATATTTTGTCCTGTTGTCGATATTTTGATGGTATTCAACTATAATTTGGTTCATTGGTTTCATGGTGACTGTAAAAGAAAAAAACAAAGTAGGTTCCTGATTTTAAATAGCCTCTACCTACTAACACACAATGCAATAATGGTGTCGGTATATAAAGATCCCGATCGAACTATGGAATTTTGTATTACCACCATATATTAGAGGGTATAAAAAGTACGGTCCGTTCGGAACTTAACCACGTTTTACATGTGAAATAATATTGAAGCTATACTTATGGGTTTAAAAAAGTTCCGCCCAGCCGAACTTTTATATTCTACACCATGAGGATGAAATTTAAAATATGTAAAATCAATGCGGGCTCCCAGAAAAAAAAACTTATGGTATGATAGTACCTTGAATATACCGAAAATACGTGAGAAAAAGATGATTGTCTAATAGGAGACTAGCGTTTTATTGGGCTATACAAAAACGGAGATCAATATTGATCATTTTTTTTTTTACAGAGATGTGGGGGTACCGTTATATGGGGCCTACACGTAAACTTGGTTCAATATAAATAAATCTTAGTTACGGGGATTTTCTATGCAAAGATATCCCAAAATACCCAAAAAATAGCCTAAATACCGAATATTGGAGTGTCGTTGTTTGTGGGCTACCCTATGGGGGAGCTACGCTTAAACTAGTGTCAATATAAATAATTTTTAGTACGGTGATACAGCTAGTTAAGTGAAGGAGTACAACATCTACAAACGTTAACTTTCTAAGAATATATGTCGAAGGAGTACTTTGATAAGAGGCCACTTCCATCTCTTTGTAAATACACAACCGATTAATTTGACTAATAACTCCCAAACATTTGTAATTTTTACGTTTATCCTGCTCTTTTAACATTGTGACAAACATCTATAATAAAGATCTCATTAAAAAACTGTATTATCAAAGGACAATTTGGTTCGTAACACCAACTGCAGTTACTGCTGCAGAACAACAGCTTAATTTGCACTCAAAATAGTTAAATGAGAAAAAGAAAACAGTCAACCATCCTACACAAATGGCATAGTGTCTATCGTTGCTGGTTCTTACTATTGTTCAGGAAAACTAGCAGCTACACAAGTAGTTATCCTTTGTAAGTAGATTTTCGCAAAAACAAACTAATTTTCATTTCGTTCGTGGCACGAATAAATAAATAAATTAAAGTTTTCATTATAGGAAAGCACTTAATCCGCCGTAAAACGAACACCAACCATTCCCACCACTCGCCGAACAATAGCGTAAAGTTTACGTGAACTACAAACAGCGACTTACAAGAGATCTTTAAATAGTAGTTTTTGCTGGGTGGAACATTAAAACACTAACAGCTAGCTGATGAATGAAAACTATGTTCCCTCCGTAGAGGTATGAGGGCGTAAGTTTCCCAGCAACAATGAGGATATTTTCTACTGTTGTCATGCTGCTGCTACTGCAAAAACAATAGTCGAAGTACTAAAGTAAACTAATTGAATGTAAGAATACAACCACGTAGAAAACGCATTCTGTTGTTCAAAAATTACTATTACTGTCGGTTGGAAGTAATTTTTAAGCCCAAACATAACTCTAAGTTGTGGACTTTTTAACATAAAAGCCTTTAAGCCCAAACATAACTCTAGGCGTGGATTTTTAAAGAAGAATTTTTCAAGCCCAAACATAACTCTAGGCGTGGATTTTTAAAGAAGAATTTTTCAAGCCCAAACATAACCTAGGCGTGGATTTTTAAAGAATATTTTTGGCATGGATCATCTCAAACCTAGGCGTGGATTTTTAAAGAATATTTTTGGCAAGGATCATCTCAAACCTAGGCGTGGATTTTTAAAGAAGAATTTTTCAAGCCCAAACATAACTCTAGGCGTGGATTTTTAAAGAAGAATTTTTCAAGCCCAAACATAACTCTAGGCGTGGATTTTTAAAGAAGAATTTTTCAAGCCCAAACATAACTCTAGGCGTGGATTTTTAAAGAAGAATTTTTCAAGCCCAAACATAACTCTAGGCGTGGATTTTTAAAGAAGAATTTTTCAAGCCCAATAACTCTAGGCGTGGATTTTTAAAGAAGAATTTTTCAAGCCCAAACATAACTCTAGGCGTGGATTTTTAAAGAAGAATTTTTCAAGCCCAAACATAACTCTAGGCGTGGATTTTTAAAGAAGAATTTTTCAAGCCCAAACATCCCAGCCTAGGCGTGGATTTTTAAAGAAGAATTTTTCAAGGAATATCCCAGCCATAACTCGTAGGAGTTTTTTAAGAAGAATTTTTAAAGAAGAATATCCCAAACCATAGGCGTGGATTTTTAAAGAAGAATTTTACATGGACTAGCAGGCTCAATAGGCGTGGATTTTTAAAGAAGAATTTTTCAAGCCCAAACATAACTCTAGGCGTGGATTTTTAAAGAAGAATTTTTCAAGCCCAAACATAACTCTAGGCGTGGATTTTTAAAGAAGAATTTTTCAAGCCCAAACAAACTTCTCGGCGTGGATTTTTAAAGAAGAATTTTTCAAGGAATATCCCAAAGCCATAGGCGTGGATTTTTAAAGAAGAATTTTTCAAGCCCAAACATAGCCTAGGCGTGGATTTTTAAAGAAGAATTTTTAGGATGAACAACAGAAACTTCTCGGCGTGGATTTTTAAAGAAGAATTTTTCAAGCCCAAACATAACTCTAGGCGTGGATTTTTAAAGAAGAATTTTTCAAGCCCAAACATAACTCTAGGCGTGGATTTTTAAAGAAGAATTTTTCAAGCCCAACGGCTCAATAGGCGTGGATTTTTAAAGAAGAATTTTACAAGGACCAAAGGCCTAATAAGCGTGGATTTTTAAAGAAGAATTTTACAAGGACCAAAGGCCTAATAAGCGTGGATTTTTAAAGAAGAATTTTACAAGGCCAATACCAGCCATAGGCGTGGAGTTTTTTAAGAAGAATTTTTCAAGGAATATCCCAGCCATAGGCGTGGAGTTTTTTAAGAAGAATTTTTCAAGGAATATCCCAGCCATAGGCGTGGAGTTTTTTAAGAAGAATTTTTCAAGGAATATCCCAGCCATAGGCGTGGAGTTTTTTAAGAAGAATTTTTCAAGGAATATCCCAGCCATAGGCGTGGAGTTTTTTAAGAAGAATTTTTCAAGTTCCGTTTCAATATCACAACTCTAGGCGTGGATTTTTAAAGAAGAATTTTTCAAGGACATATCACACAACAGAATCAATACCACCGGCTAGTTAGGGTAAATTACACTACTCCATAAAACCAAAAATATACTCTATACTACACACACAAATGTTTTTTTAAGAAGAATTTCGGCTAGTTAGGGTAAATTACACCATTCCATACAACCAAAAATATATACTATACACAAAAACGTTAACAACTTTATACATAAAACAAAACAAAACAAAAACTATACACGAAGCCATAATAAACTCGTACTCGCATAAACCAGCAAATCAAATATACTACACAGATTAGGGGAAACCGTTATATGTGAAAAGTTAGTGTCATTCATTGGAAACGCGTAGAAATGCCATTTAGAATAACACAATACAGCGCAGTGAAATAACCGGAAGCAGTAGCAACACTAGTAGTAGTAGCAGCATCAGCGGCATCATCAACGACGGTAGCATCTACATTAATATCGCCTCTGTTTTGTTTTCGGTGAATGAATAGTGAAAGAAGTCACGCGTGCACGTAACACATTTCGGTGGTTTCGGGTGATGACAATTTCAATAGCCGCGTATTTTTGGCAGAAAGCTTTTTGTTGGGAAACGAAACGAAATAAACCCCATAGAGGATTCGAAATAGAAATTCAATACTATAATGAACAACGTATTGAGGCAGCAGTATATTTTGGAAAATAGCCTTATTGTTAAATTTTATTTAAGAGTACTAACTATTTTCATAGATTGTATGCGGGATTCCAGGAAATATATTCAAAAATGGTATACTAAAATTTAGGTTCGTTTAAAAATGAAATGGAAAAGTATTAATCGAATTATGATATCCAAATACATTTTAAAGACCTTTATAACAATATTAATAAAATAATAATACAAGTAATAAAATAAAATTCGAGGACTATTCGAGCCACAGGAGTGGCTTAAGGAATATTCGAGCCACATGCGTGATTTGTTAGTAAGAATTTTATAATGACTATCGCAGGCATACGCGTGGATTTATTAGTAAGGTTTTTTCAAGGAATATCTCAGCCATATGCTTAGAGTTTGTAATAAGAATTTTTCAGGAACTATTGAAGGCTTTGCCTCTTAATAAATTTTTAATAAGATTTTTTCAAGGAATATCTCAGTCGTAGGCTTAGAGTTTTTAATAAACATTTTTTAATAAATATCACAGCTTTTTAATAAGATTTTTGCAAGGAATATTTGAAAGGCATAAAGGAGGGAAAGGAATAAAAAATTTCAAGGACTATTCGAGTCGCAGACGTGGAGTTTTTATTATAATTCTTAAGGAATATTTGAGCCACATGTGTGTTATTTTAGTATGAAAGACTATCGAAGGCATACGCGTTGATTTGTTATTAAGAATTTTTCAAGGAATATCCCAGTCATAGACGTTGAATTTTTAATTAGATTTTTTGAAGGATTATTCGAGGATTTGATTCGTTAATAAGAAAATTTAATTTTGTAATAAAACCAGTAAGGAAAGTAGTAAAGTCGGACTGGGCCGACTATATGATACCCTTCACCACTTTGGGTATATTCTCTATATGCATCCTAACAGACGTCGCGTGTTTGTTATATATCTATATCTGAACCGATTTCAGGAAAACGTGCCAGAGACTAATTTATATTACTTCAGTACGTTGTGTCAATCGGCCTAGCTATGGATATTTTAACGAAGCTTAGCAACATCTTTCTAGACTTAATTCAGTACGATATGCCAAAATTCGTGCAAATCGAAAGATGTATATAGGGACTTTGGTGCACCAATTGTATAAAATCGAACGAAAATATATATGGGAACTATATATAAATCTAACCCGATTTTCACGAAACTTTGCACACAATTTTAACGAAGCTTAGCAACATCTTTCTAGACTTAATTCAGTACGATATGCCAAAATTCGTGCAAATCGAAAGATGAGGGGGGCATTTGGTGCATAATTTGTCTTAAATCGAACGAAAATATATATGGGAACTATATATAAATCTAACCCGATTTTCACGAAACTTTGCACACATCTACACTTAATTCAGAACGCTGTGCCAAATTTCGTGCAAATCAAAAGATATATAGGGACTTTGGTACACAATTTAAATTAAATCGGACGAAGATATATGGGAGCAGTATCTAAATCTGAACCGATTTTCACGAAACTTTGCACACATCAATCGAGACTTAATTCAGTACGCTACGCCAAATTGATATATAGGGACTTTGGTACACAATTAACGTTAAATCGGACGAAGATATATATGAGAGCTATATCTAAATCTGAACCTATTTTCACCAAACTTAGCACACATCATTCTATACCTTATTCATTACTCTGTGCCAAATTTCGTGCAAATCGAAAGATATATAGGGACTTTAATGGACTATTTACCTAAAATCGGACGAAAATATATATTGTAGCTATATCTAAATCTGAACCGATTTTCCCCAATTTCTATAGGGTTCGTCCTTGGGCCAAACAAATGATCTGTGCCAAATTTCATCGAATTCGGATCATAAATGCGACCTGTACTTTATTTACTATTTAACATGGACAGCCGGACAGACCGACGGACATGCATAAATCGACTCAGAAAGTGATTCTATTCATATTCTCTAAAGGAACAATGGGTCTATCTCGTTTCCTTTTGCCTGTTACAAACATATGCACAAAGACATAATATCCTGTACCACAGTATGGTGAAGGGTATAAAAATTTCAAGGACTATCATGGAAATAGGCGTGGAGATTTTTATAAAAATGTTGCATATACTAGTCGATCTATAGGCGTAGATTCCGAGTAAAATTTGTTCATGTACAATCTTATTTCTAATAAGAATTGTTGATAAGAATTTTCAAGGGCTTTTGGAGCCATATGCTAATAAGGAAATTTCAAGGGCTATCCGAACCATAGGCGGGGTATTTTTAATAGTAGTTGTTTAAGAATTATACGAGCCATTACGATTCTAACAAAATTTAAATAGTTTGTGTTATTTCTTATCACACCTCTGGCGTTGGTTGATATAGCGCCTCTAACGAACACTATCCCACAACAGTATTGAAATTAAAAATTATTCAAGGGCCTATAGGCGCGGAAGAATGTTATAGTATTTTGCCGCCATAAGAATTTGTCAATTTATAACTTGTAAACACGATACAGGCCACAGTTAAATATTTAAAGGTGTCTATGTGTTATGATATTGCTTTATATTACTCTTACCCCACTAGAGGGCGGAAATGTCTCGCTGATCGCTTTGAAATTTTACGGGAAATTCCGGTTATTGTCAAAGACTTCTACAATTTTCAGTGATGTTGAGCTGATATTGGTGGATTTGCGCACAAGACCGACGCGCTTGGAAATTTTTTATAAGTTCGGCTTATGGAACAACCGTTCTGTAACAAGCCAGCTAAGAAAGAAGAAGAAGTGCTGATATTTAGGAGGAGCAATGGCATAAATATTCAAAAAGGAAATAAAAGCTGAATTGATTTATAATATTCAAAAGGGTACAAATATCGCGAAATATTGCACAGGCTTCGAATATGGAACCGCAGAAAGGTAGATTTTCGGGGTATTTGTGTAGAGTATTATGTGGTCGACCACGTTCGACTATACTGCTCCGCTCACTGTTAAAAAAAAGTACGTCCTGCGTACGCCCTTGAGATGAGTTATATATTAAATTTGTCTTTCCATATGTAACAGCTCAAAATATCTTTTGAAACCGACGGGGCAATCATTTGGTATTGCGGGTTCTTGGAAGGCGAGAAATATATTTGCAAACATTGGGCGGTATAATGTGACCAGATTTTAGAAATGAAAATAGATGACATCAAGAAAAAATTAATAATACAAATATATATTGCTCCGTTCTGTAATCTGCATGAATTTTGAACTAATTGAAATTTGTTTTCCATTATAGAAGAGAAATAGATGACATAAATTTTATAGATGACAGCCAGTTAAAGCAGATAATAATCCTCTAAAAAGAGAACGTATGATCACTTTACCTTATATAGGTTCCGCCCATCATCTGTATCTTGAACATTTCAATGTATGTCCATGTCTTGCCATATCCTCTATATGGAACTACCATCCAATTTTCGGTATTTTTAGTTCCCACCTAATGGTGAAGGGTTTAAGATAAGCTGACCAGATTTTTAAATTATTTTTCAATGGCATTTGGTATATGTTGTGTACTTATGTCTAATTGAAATTACCAACACAATTATCCAGAGAAAAAACAATAACAAAATCACATTACTTTCATAATAACACGTCCTACCACTTCTCCGTTTAAAAAACTTCTCCCTTTAACTTGTGATTTTCGTTTAACAGCGTAATAAATGTGAATTAAACGATCTTTGTGGCAATTCACGACAAACTGTTCCGAAATTTATTGCCAACAAATGAAAAAATAACAAAAATGGAAGAAAAAACCATCGCAACTTGAATAGCATGACATGGTATATCCCCCATCCATTCATTGACATCAAAAACAAAGAAGAAGCACTCCAAAGAAGCGAGCAGAAAAACCGGAGTCCTAACCAATCAATTGGTATTAAATTTACAAAAGCGTCGTTTGGAAATGGGATGAAAATTGATGTACGGCGAAATATACCATGAAATGGTTTGATGCAGCTACAAATGTTACTCTCGAAACAACAACTATTACCCTACATATAGTTGTCGTTAGTCATCGAACGGCTACAGCAACAACAATAAGGCTTTAGGACTTTTTTTTGAGAGGAGGGATAAATGTGATAAGTAACTTCCGATGTGGGGTGAAATTGAACGAGGCTAGGTATGCAAAGTAGTGAGGAGTACAAGTGCAAAGAAAAAACTAAAATTGACATGAAGTTCGGCAGAACAGTCAGAAGTTTATTATCATTTGAACAAAAATATATAAAAAGTTACAGACAATATATCCGAAGGTGGCGCGGGATCTTGTGGCGGCTATATAAAAACATGGACTTAAATATAGGCTCAAGTTTTTCTATGGCCTTTTATATGGCCTTGAATACAGATCAAGGTTTTACCGAAAAACTAATAATAACCCGAAATGATCATGAAAATATAGGTTTCCCATTAAACACATAAATATTCCACTTTTCCACCATACCTCATATCAAATACATCCCAATTTAAAGATTTTTAGCACATACGGATTTTTTCCCCAACTTGTCTTCTCTGCAACAAAAAAAGTGTCAATACTATTAAGACAGGTTTTTTTTGTTGCTGTCGTTGTAAAGCGACCAAATTCTCAAAAATCAAACACAAAAACTCTCACAGCCCTAAAACATTTCTAGGCATAGTAAGTCATATTGAAACGCATTGAGCGTGTACGCGTACGTACGATAGAGATTGAGAGAGAGCGCGACAAAAAAGTGCTTGCGATAAATGCACTCGAAAATCAAAAAGTCGAATGACGAACAAATCAGGGAGAATTTAGTCGCCAAATGAATAGGCAGCACGCCAAAGCAGACGTTGCATCACAACGTAGCAGTCTGCAGCCATAGTAGGTGCAACACAAACCCATCCACACACACACACACATCCAGAACGAATGAATGAATGATGCATCCGTTACGGCAAGATATTGAAAGACAGGATACAAAAGACAGCAACGGAAGGATGGAATAAACGATGGGGAATGCGAGATAAAACTGACTGTTGAATAGTTTAAAAGGATTTGCAAAGGGGTTCTATTTCTGTTTTACGTTCATCCTTCAGTATTCTATTATTTTGGGTTTTTGTTTTGTCTTTGGATGCATTGTGGTTCGGCGTCACATTGGGGATGATAGATTCTTTAATGTGGATTGCAGTGTAAAAGGAACTTAGCTTTTAGGAAAGCTAAATAATTTGGATCTATATTAAGTTATCTAAAATAAGATTTCATATAATGAAACTACAGGATACCGATAACCAGTAAAACCCTCGTTAAGTTCGGCCCTCTAACATGAAGTGGACATTGGGTGGGCTATACCAAAGCTGGGACCGATATGGACAATTTTTGGTAGTGAGATTTGAACCAATAATAGCCAATTTGGCGCCTATACTTTTAAAATACAAAATTCGGGGATATTATGTCAATCGGAAATAATTGTATGAAATCGAGCAAAATTATCTATGAAAGCCATACGTAAATCCGTACCGATTTTAAGCAAATTTGACATACGCCATTTTGTTGGACGACAATCGGACGAAATTATATAAGGAAACTATATATAAATCCGAATCGATATCAACAAAACACAGATAAATACGCCATGCAAAATTTCGTCTCAATCGGAAAATCCTTAGGTGTTTGATGTACCACGAAATGTACGGACGAAAATATATATGGGAGCTATATCTAAGTATGTTCCGACTTTAATGAAACTTAACACACTTTATTCTATACTCAAGTCAATACCACTTACATTAAATCGGACGAAAATATATATTAGAGCTATATCTATATCTGAACTTATGTTCAGTGATATCAATAGGTTTCGTCTTTGGGAAGGTATAAATAGGGGAGACTGGGGCAGTTGTGGCATCGGGGCACCATCGTCAATGGCGTTTTGATCCATAGGTATCTAACATCAAAATAAATAACCTTTGAAAAGTTTGAAATCTCTAGCTAATAAACGTATTTAGATTTCCATTCCATTTCGTAAAAAAGCAATTTCTGATCGTGTGTGTGGTCTTGAGCATTTCAAAACAAAATAGAACCTTTAAATGATCTGAATTTCAACAACAATGATAATTACCAGGTTATGCTTATGGTTGCCGAATGTGCCCCATCAAATGCTGAAGCTACCCCGGATTGGGTCACTATCGGCGAACTTTTTTTTACAAAACTGTAAAAGTATTTAACTAATACTAATGTTTTATATAATTTTTGTACCAGTTTTTATAATTAAGTATCAGAGGACTATAACCAGACATAAAATTTGTATGTTTGTTGAATAATTGCTGAGATACAGAGCTCTAAACAAAAAGTCAGAATCTGTCCCAATCTCCCCTATATATAACCAATAAGGAAAGTAGTAAAGTCGGACTTGGCCGACTATATGATACCCGTCACCACTTTGGGTATATTGTACATATGTATCCCTACATTTGCATGTCAATGTTCCCTCGAAGGAATACATTCGTGTCTTTCTACAACCCATGCTAAATTTAATTTCATTCGGGTAGATTTAGAGTTTTCTGCGTACCATGAACCAATATATGGAATGCGATTTATAACAACATTTATACACGCAATTCGGTACACCACACTGTTAAAAATTTAATCTCAATCAGAGACACGTTCGAAATACATATGGAAGCTATCACTGCATCTGCACCAATTTCAACAAAACGGAATAATGTCATTCAAGTCTTAATTTGATACGTTGTGCAAAATTTCGTGTTAATCGGACAAATTGGTGCACCATTTATGTAAAATCGGACAAATATATATGTATATGTGGGAGTTATATCAACATCTGCACCGATTTTTCCGTAACATAATATCACCCTAGAATTCATACAGTACGCTATGCCAAATATCGTGCCAATCGAAGGATATAAAGGGACTTGGATGCACCATTTACATAAAATTGGACGAAAATATATATGGGAGCTTTATCTAAATTTAAACCGATTCTCACGAAATCTAACACACATCACCCTAGACTTCATTCAGTACGCTATGCCAAATTTCGTGCCAATCGAAGGATATGAAGGGTTTGATGTACTATATACATTAAATCGGACCAAAATATATATAGGAGTTATATCGAAATATTAACCGATTTTCCCGAAACATACCACTCATCATTCTAGACTGGTGCACTATTTACCTAAAATCGGACAATAATATATATATGGGAGCTATATCTAAATCTGAATCGATTTTCACGCAAATCGAAAGATAGGTAGGTACTTTTGTATACCATTTACCATAAAATGGACGAAAAGATATATAGAAGCTATATCTAAATCTGAACCGATTTTTCCCAGTTTCAATAGGGTTCGTCCTTGGGCCAAATAAATTAACTGTGCCAAATTTCATATAATTCCAATCAAAAATGTGACATTTACTTTGTTAACAATTTAACATGGACAGACGGACGGACATGCAAAAATCGACTTAAGTGATTGTAGGCATATTCTCAAAAGGAACCATGCGTGCACAAAGACATAATACCCTGTACCACAGTGTGGTGAAGGCTGTTATGTCTTTATCTCGTCTGTATAGGTCCAATTTTTGGTATATTCCCTATATTATGATTCATGTCAATACACTAGGTGGTCACTTTTTAAAAAGTTGAAAGGAAAACTGGCTGCAATTTGGTATTTCTGGTCCCCAGTAGTTTCCATAATATCATTGGAAAATATTGTGAGTGTAGATTCACTTTTATTTAATATCCCCCATATGAATATCCCACCCATTTTTTATAACATCGGAGGTTTTAGCTAAAAATGCATTCGAAATAATCTCCATATACATTTTATACCTGATTTCCAATATTTAGAAGGTTTTGTCCCCATTTTAACAGCGTAGTGTTTCATGTTTTGAATTCTGTAATTTTTGGAGGGTAAACATTATCTTGGGGTACATTAGTGATCGGTCCATGTTTCGGCATAACGCTTTTATAAATAAATACCCGCCCATATTGCGATATTTCCAAAGGAGGTGTTGGAATTCTGAGGGAAGTAAGAAAAGGAGACAACTAATTGGGAGAAGTACGGGAAATGGATCGGGATATGGGACCAATATCTAAATCTGAACAGGTTCGTATCAATCTGAAGAAGTTACTTGGAGCACCATTCAAATAAATTGGTATGCTAAATGTTGTCTCAATTGGATAAACTTTATATATTTAATCTGAACTGATTTAAGCCAAACATATCACATTCTGTGCTTAATTTGGTAAGATGTGAAAAATGTCGTGTCAAGCGGACAAACTTTGAGTCTTTGGTTAACTATCGTGAAATCACACGTAATATATATGAGAACTATATCTAAATCTAATCATAGCCAAATTTTGAATTCGTGATTTTAGAGGACAGCGTTGCGATGGCTACAAAGATATAAGGAGTACCAGGAGTCAATTGTATGTGGACATACAACGAAAAATCGGTTAGAATTTCCGGTATATATCTATATTTTGAACTTTGTCCCGATAAAATGTTTCGGATCTATTTTAGGTGTTTTTGAGTCCCTGATTTATTTCCCAGAACAAGTGCTTATAATTTAAAAAAGCCTCTATATCTCGAAGGTCCTAGTCGCATTTCGGATTCTATATTATCATATATCATTATTTGAAGGGTGAAACACACTTCTTGAAAAACACATGCTTGACATAACTCTTCCTTCATATTTTATGTACTTTGAAAGCTTAGCCAAAATTTTCTTTCTAAATGCTGCCATTTACATTTTAAAGTTGCCATGGGGTTACATAACACAAATATGCACATTTTTATATATAAACCTAAATTCAGCAGCAGTTCCACTTGCTTTTGTATATCCTCCAAACCACTATGCCACCGGCATTAACTGTCCGTTGGCTTTCGTTGTAAATTTTGCGGAAAAATGTATTCGTGTGCACTTAATGATGGATAGGACACGAAACACGGCAAAGAATGTGATGACGAAGATGTTAATACAGAGCGATGTGGTCGTCCCTTAGCCACACACACACTCACTCATATTACTACAATTTGCGGTTTAAATAGGTGTATGTGTATATTTCTGTATGATGTACAATTCAATGTATAACCATAAATGAACGAACAAGTGAGTTGATTCATGTTTTGTAAGCTGACTGCCAATGTTTTAGAAATGTTTCCGATTTTTTGGGGATTTATTTTCTATATATGTACGAGTATTTTTATAGTTTTTGTTGTCCTTGCTTTTGCTCGTCAATCCTTTGAATGAATATCCTAGTTATCGTTCTTTAGCCTCCATCACCATGGCTAAAGCGATAAACCAAGATAATACTGGTACTAGTTCTAAATTCTGTCGTCATCATCAACCCCAAAAACGCTAACCAGGACATATATATTTTAAATATATTTTTTATTGTTGTTGTCGTCGTTGTTGTTGGTGGTGGTGACGGAAGCTTTTGTTTCTGTTGCTTTGAATGCCACAAGAGCAGCCGCTGTTGCTTCGGCTGCAGCTCCGTCAATGTAAAGGAATGGATTGACACACTCCGGTACGTTTTTTTTCTTTGTCGTAGAAAAGGAAACATTGGGAAAAAGAGAACAACAACATATCGCTTGTAATAAATCTTGTTGATGCTGTTGCTATTTTTTCTGTCACTACACTGCTGCAGCTGCTGATAATGATGGTGGGGAATTCATTTGACAAGGCAGTTTACTGTACTATGGGTTGTGAAAAAAGTGAAAAGATAAATCCACGCCTTGTTGTAGTGGTCCTTGAAAAAATATTCTTTAATAAATCCACGCCTTGTTGTAGTGGTCCTTGAAAAAATATTCTTTAATAAATCCACGCCTTGTTGTAGTGGTCCTTGAAAAAATATTCTTTAATAAATCCACGCCTTGTTGTAGTGGTCCTTGAAAAAATATTCTTTAATAAGTCCACGCCTTGTTGTAGTGGTCCTTGAAAAAATATTCTTTAATAAATCCACGCCTTGTTGTAGTGGCCCTTGAAAAAATATTCTTTAATAAATCCACGCCTTGTTGTAGTGGTCCTTGAAAAAATATTCTTTAATAAATCCACGCCTTGTTGTAGTGGTCCTTGAAAAAATATTCTTTAATAAATCCACGCCTTGTTGTAGTTGTCCTTGAAAAAATATTCTTTAATAAATCCACGCCTTGTTGTAGTGGTCCTTGAAAAAATATTCTTTAAAAATCCACGCCTTGTTGTAGTGGTCCTTTGAAAAAATATTCTTTAATAAATCCACGCCTTGTTGTAGTGGTCCTTGAAAAAATATTCTTTAATAAATCCACGCCTTGTTGTAGTGGTCCTTGAAAAAATATTCTTTAATAAATCCACGCCTTGTTGTAGTGGTCCTTGAAAAAATATTCTTTAAAAAATCCACGCCTTGTTGTAGTGGTCCTTGAAA
>NW_026885513.1:0-6651 GCF_032173495.1 Musca vetustissima
GGCTATCCGGAAAAATGGACCTATATTCATAATATTTTGTGGAGAGATTTGGAAACTATTAAGAACTCAATGTACCAAATTTCAGCGTATTCGGTAGAAAAACGCGCTCAAGAACCCCAAAATACCGAAAATGGGGGTACCTGTATATGGGGGATATCCGAAAAAATTGACCTATATTTATAATGTTTTGTGGAGAGGTTTTGTACCTATTAAGAACCCAATATATTAAACTTCAGCGTATTCGGTTGAAAAACGCGCTCAAGAACCCCAAAATACCGAAAATTGGGGGTACCCTTATATGGGGGCTATCCGGTGGAAAAATACGATCAAAACCCCCAAAATACTAAAAATTAGGAGGTGCCGTTATATGGGGGCTACCAGAATTTTTTGTGGAGACATTAAGTACCCAATAAGAACTCAATGTACCAATTTTCAGCGTATTCGGTTGAAAAACGAGCTCAAGAACCCCAAAATACCGAAAATTGGGAGGTACTGTTATATGGGAGCTATACCTAACCCTGGACCGATATATCCCATCTTCGAACTTGACCTACCTGCAGACAAAAGACAACCCTATGCAAAATTTCAGCACCCTATCTCAATTCCTTCAGAAGATAGCGTGATTACAACAGACGGACGGACATGGCTAGATCGTCTTAGAATTTTACCCTGATCAAGAATATATATACTTTATAGGGTCGGAAATGAATATTTCGATAATTTTTTGTGGAGACATTAAGTACCCAATAAGAACTCAATGTACCAATTTTCAGCGTATTCGGTTGAAAAACGAGCTCAAGAACCCTAAAATACCGAAAATTGGGAGGTACTGTTATATGGGAGCTATACCTAAACGTGCACCGATATATCCCATCTTCGAACTTGACCTGCCTGCAGACAAAAGAAAACCCTATGCAAAATTTCAGCACCCTATCTCAATTCCTTCAGAAGATAGCGTGATTACAACAGACGGACGGACAGGCGGACGGACGGACATGGCTAGATCGTCTTAGAATTTTACCCTGATCAAGAATATATATACTTTATAGGGTCGGAAATGAATATTTCGATGCGTTACAAACGGAATGACAAAATTAATATACCCTCCATACTATGGTGGAGGGTATAAAAAGGGGGTTATATGGGGACTACCCCAAAAATATACGACTACAAAATACCAAATTGCAGCAAATTCGGTAAAAAACGCGCTCAAGAACCCCTAAATACCGAAAATTGGGGGTATCCTTATATGGGGGCTATCCGAAAAAATCGACCTATATTCATAATATTTTGTGGAGAGATTTGAAAACTATTAATATAATTTTTTTTGAGCGATTTTGTGCCTATTAAGAACCCAATGTATTAAATTTCAGCGTGTTCGGTTGAAAAACGCGCTCAAGAACCCCAAAATACCGAAAATTGGAGGTAGCCTTATATGGGGGCTATCCGAAAAAATGTACCTATATGGGAAATTACAAAAATCTTTTAAATTCCTTGAAGCTGAGGTTTGCAAGGTTATAACTCGCGAAATATGAACATATTGCATATAATTTAAATTCAATTCTATAAAATGAAGTGTTCTTGTCAAAATCTTGAAATATTGGTAATAAATAATAAGTTGCGTGGAAGCTGTGATGGTGGTAATGTAAAAAATGGGTGAAAATGTGTTGAAGCCAACGAGTTTTTTTGTGTTCGTTCCCGATTTGTGGCTAAACTACACAATGCACGCACATGTGATCAGTGACTAAGTTGCAGAATACCCCATGGTTCTAATGTATAATTTTTCGATATAATCACTGCATCCACCAAAAATGGATGCTGACATTTTGAAACCGGATTTTCGGTGTTTTTTGAATTTTTCTTATAATTAGGATGCGCATCCAGATAATAGAATATACTAATTATAGAATCGTAGAACTCGTGATTCTGCTTCGTTTAGTGTATATCTCATGAATGTGCTCACTGTAGCTTCTCTGCAATTGGGTTCCAAAGACGAAAATTTAGTGCGTAAATTTTTATAAAAAACATATTTTTTGAGTCTAAAATTAAGAAAGTCCATTCAAATTCCGTGGAACCCCGCGTGATTTTAGTTTTTTTACGTGCCGGATCAAATGAGCCTATCCATGTTGAATTCCGTCCAATAAAACGGCGGATATAGGTACCTTGAATGTGGGAAAAACTGCAAAAACTTATTTTGACAAATTCGCGTAAATAATCGCGGTTTTCTTCGAATTAACTTTACATGCATTTATGCTTGTATTGTCAAATTCGCGAATCTGTGTGGAAATAGGTCAAAACTACATCGATACGCGAAAAATATGCGTATTTTATCCAAAATTGATTGTGGAGGCACATCCGCGGTTCTTAACCGATCCTTTTAAAATAGGTGTCCTTTTGCGTATTTTCATAGGAGATTACTAAAATCGGATGCGCATAAAAATCGTATGCACGTTGCGTGATTTTTAGCCATTTTTAGGGTTTTTGCATAGTAAAGTGCATCGAGTGGCACACTTTGACCGCTGAATTAAACATCGAAAAATTAATAATTATTGAAAGACATTGATTCGGTTTATACGAAAATCGCATGCGCATCAACTGATTTCAACTAATTCGCGAATTGCAAGCTTTTCAATATTTATCATTTTTATGTATTGTAAGTGCAATATATTTAGCCATTAATGACGTCGAAACTCTTATCAGATGAATCTGCCGATATTTAACAATCATCTAAAAGAATTTGCAGAAGAAAGCGTCGTATATTTTAGAAGATTAAGGAAAAACCGTATCCTCTTAACCATTCTAAAAAAATCGAAAATTCAAAAAAAAAAAATGTTTTAATTAAAAAATTAATTTATTTTATTTTCCGATATCTTTATGTTTCTATTTGTTTTTCGCGACTATTAAACCGTATTTCAGTGTGATTTGACTAGTATGCAAAGAAAACAATGGTGTTTAAGCATTTGTGAAGAAATTCGCGAATTACAACGAATAGGAATTCATGTAATTTATATTTGAAATAAAAGATTTAAAACCGCTATAACTTTTGTGCGCAGCATCCGAATTTGTGAACGCGAACAGATTTCGAATCAGCATATTTTTCTTAACATATGTACCAAAAATCATAAATGTGCTCGCAAAAAAATTTTTCAAAATTTTTTTAATGGAATTTTAAAAGAATTTTGTAATTTCCCATATACATAATTTTTAGTAGAGAGATACTTTATTAAGAACTCAATGTACCAAATTTCAGCGTATTCGGTAGAAAAACGCGCTCAAGAACCCCAAAAATACCGAAAATTGGGGGGTACCCGTATATGGGGATATCCGAAAAAATTGACCTATATTTATAATTTTTTGAGCGATTTTGTGCCTATTAAGAACCCAATGTATTAAATTTCAGCGTATTCGGTTGAAAAACGCGCTCAAGAACCCCAAAATACCGAAAATTGGGGGTACCCTTATATGGGGGCTATCCGAAAAAATGTACCTGTATACATAATTTATTGTAGACAGATTTGGTGCCTATTAAGAACTCAAAATACTAAATTACAGCCAATTCGGTGGAAAAATACGATCAAAACCCCCAAAATACTGAAAAGTAGGAGGTACCGTTATATGGGGGCTACCAGAAAAAGTGGACCTATATTTATAATTTTTTGTGGAGACATTTAGTACCCAATAAGAACTCAATGTACCAATTTTCAGCGTATTCGGTTGAAAAACGAGATCAAGAACCCCAAAATAACGAAAATTGGGAGGTACTGTTATATGGGAGCTATACCTAAACGTGGACCGATATATCCCATCTTCGAACTTGACCTACCTGCAGACAAAAGACAACCCTATGTAAAATTTCAGCATCCTATCTCAATTCCTTCAGAAGATAGCGTGATTACAACAGACGGACAGACGGACGGACATGGCTAGATCGTCTTAGAATTTTACCCTGATCAAGAATATATATACTTTATAGGGTCGGAAATGAATATTTCGATGAGTTACAAACGGAATGACAAAATTAATATACCCTCCATACTATGGTGGAGGGTATAAAAAGTAAATAAAATTGTGGCAATTGGAGTCACATTATACAAAATTTCTTTTGATGACATTAAGTCGGCAAATGACTTTGTAAGCAATAAAGAGTTGAGGGAGAGGAAGTTGAGGGCTTTCATCCCAAGAAACTTCATTGAGACGTTTGTTGTTATCAGGGACGTCCCTCTGTGTTGGTCTGAGGAGGACATAAGGAGAGGGATTGTATCATCAAAAAGAGTTGCGTCTGTTCAGCGGTTTTCAAAAAGGGGCCCTAACAATACAAATAAGTTTAAACCAATGGAGACTGTGAAGATCGGTTTTTATGATACCGATCATCCGGACTGGGTTATATTTAACCACACTTTATTGGTAGTCGACACCTACTATCCAGCAGTAAGGCAGTGCCATAAGTGCGGAAGGTTAGGGCATACCAGACTTGGCTGTAGGTCACAGGAGAGATGCTTGCAATGTGGAAGGGGTGAGGGAATGTGTGATGGACAATGCGAAGCGGTGAAATGCATTTTGTGCAAAAAGGTTGGGCATATTACTACTGTTATATGCACATTGATTCGGTTTATACGAAAATCGCATGCGCATCAACTGATTTCAACTAATTCGCGAATTGCAAGCTTTTCAATATTAATCATTTTTATGTATTGGAGGTACCCTTATATGGGGGCTATCCGAAAAAATGTACCTATATGGGAAATTACAAAAATCTTTTAAATTCCTTGAAGCTGAGGTTTGCAAGGTTATAACTCGCGAAATATGAACATATTGCATATAATTTAAATTCAATTCTATAAAATGAAGTGTTCTTGTCAAAATCTTGAAATATTGGTAATAAATAATAAGTTGCGTGGAAGCTGTGATGGTGGTAATGTAAAAAATGGGTGAAAATGTGTTGAAGCCAACGAGTTTTTTTGTGTTCGTTCCCGATTTGTGGCTAAACTACACAATGCACGCACATGTGATCAGTGACTAAGTTGCAGAATACCCCATGGACAATATGGTTCTAATGTATAATTTTTCGATATAATCACTGCATCTACCCAAAATGGATGCTGAAATTTTGAAGCCGGATTTTCGGTGTTTTTTGAATTTTTCTTATAATTAGGATGCGCATCCAGATAATAGAATATACTAATTATAGAATCGTAGAACTCGTGATTCTGCTTCGTTTAGTGTATATCTCATGAATGTGCTCACTGTAGCTTCTTTGCAATTGGGTTCCAAAGACGAAAATTTAGTGCGTAAATTTTTATAAAAAACATATTTTTTGAGTCTAAAATTAAGAAAGTCCATTCAAATTCCGTGGAACCCCGCGTGATTTTAGTTTTTTTACGTGCCGGATCAAATGAGCCTATCCATGTTGAATTCCGTCCAATAAAACGGCGGATATAGGTACCTTGAATGTGGGAAAAACTGCAAAAACTTATTTTGATAAATCGCGTATATAATCGCGTTTTTCTTGAATTGATTCCACATACATTCATTCTTATGTTATTATATTCGCGAATCTGCGAGAAAATAGGTCAATAATATATCTGTACGCGAATAATATGCGTATTTTATCCAAAATCGATTGTGGAGGTACATCCGCGGTTCTTAACCGATCCTTTTAAAATTGGTGTCCTTTTGTGTATTTTCATAAGATATTACTGGAATCGGATGCGCATAAAAATCGTATGCACGTTGCGTGATTTTCAGTTATTTTTAGGGTTTTTGCATAATAAAGTGCATCGAGCGGCACACTTCGCCCGCTAAACAAAACCTCGAAAAAATCATAATTATTAGAAGAGATTGATTCGGTTCATACGAAAAACGCATGTTGATCATTTTCATATACTGTAACTGCAATATATTTGGTCGTTTTTAAAGTCAAAACTCTTAACAATAGAATCTACCGATATTTAACAATCATTTAAAAGAATTTGCAGAAGAAAGCGTGGTATATTTTAGAAGATTAAGGCAAAACCGTATCCTCTTAACCATACTAAAAAATCGAAAATTCAAAAAACCTTTTTATTTTAATTCAAAAAATAATTTATTTTATTTTCCGATATATTCATGCTTCTATTTGTTTTTCGCGACCATTATACCGTATTTCAATGTGATTTGACAAGTATACAAAGAAAACAAATTACAACAAATAGGAATTCATTTAATTTATATTTGAAATACAAGATTTAAAATCACTATAACTTTTGTGCGCAGCATCCGAATTAGTGAACGCGAACAGATTTCGAATCAGCATATTTTTCTTAATCTATATACCAAAAATCACAAATGTGCTCACAAAAAAATTTTTTAATGGAATTTTAGAAGAATTTTGTAATTTTCCATATGTACAATATACCCAAAGCGGTGAAGGGTATCATATAGTCGGCCCAGTCCGACTTTACTACTTCCCTTACGGTTTTTATTTTACGCCACACTGTGGTACAGGGTATTGTGTCTTTGTGTGGAGGAAATCGGTTCAGATTTACATAAAACCCCCATACATAGTTCCGTCCGATTTTATGTAAATAATGCACCAAACTCCCAATATTTGTCCGATTAGGACGCAATTGTTGAAATCGGTTCAGATTTTGATTTTATGTATTTTATGTATTA
>NW_026885514.1:0-69699 GCF_032173495.1 Musca vetustissima
TGTAGGTGTATGTGTATATGTTTTGAAACACAAGTACTTAGTGAAGTACAGAGACAGTTTCAAGTGTTTTAAACAGTGCACGCTGCTGTTGCTGCTGTCGTTGGAAAAACGGGGAAATAACTGACAGACTCAGTGTGTGCATCATAAGGCATTTGGCGTTTTGCGTCCAAATACAGTATATTTGGGAATTATTGTTACTAGTTTGCCTTTGAATAAAATCGGACTAATTAGAAAATCGGACAAACGGAAACTACAACTACATCCAATTCGGTTGGAAAACGTGTCCAAAATCCCCAAAATACTGAATATAGGGGGTATTGTTATAGGGGGACTACACCGAAACGTGGAACGATGTGTCCCATTTGCCATACCAAGCATCCTAGGAGTTCCTGCAATGTCTGTGCAACATTCAAACAGACGTACAGACAGAATCATATCACCTATTCGTTGATTATAATGCCGCATTCGACAGCCCTATCCGTTTAAAGATGTTTAGAGACATGTCTACGTTCGGCATTCCTGCAAAATTTATACGGCTATGCAGGATAACTTTAAGTGGCACTAGGTCAGCAGTTAACATCCTGCTGGAAAAGGCCATACCAGACGCAAAGGTGAACAGAAATGGCACTCTGTACACCAAACAACACATGTTACTCGCCCACGCCGATGACATCGATATAATGGGTCGGACATTGCGTGCGGTAAGAGCCACCTTCGAACAAATTGAGAAGGAGTCTGCTAGTCTGGCAGCAAACGGCGAGAAGACCAAGCTGATGGTATCAACACGCAAGACGTCCAGTAGGCTCGGACCAACTGTGGAACTTGAAAACTACTGATTCGAGGTAGTTAAAGATTTTATATATCTTGGTATCGCCATAAATAAAACGAATGACATCAGTTTTGAAATTCGGAGAAGGATTGTGATGGCCAACAGATGCTACTATGGTATAAGTAAGCAATTTAGAAACAAGGCCACCTCCCGCCAGTCCAAACTCACACATTACAAGACGCTGATACTACCCGTGCTGTTATATGGATCTGAAGCATGGGAATATCGGCGTCGAATGAACCACGAGCTTTACAATTTATACGCGGACATCGACATGGTCAGTCGTATTGAGCTGCAGCGACTACGATGGCTAGGCCATGTTGTGCGAATGAATGAGAATGCTCAGCTCAAAAGGCATATAAAAGCGAGCCTACTGATGGTTCCCGTAGAAGGGGAAGGCCACGAATATACTCATTGGTGTCTCCGGAGAATATTTGTAGGTGTTTCAAACGAAATGACAAGCGATATCTCAGTATGTATTTAGCAACATTGATCTATATTGACAATTTTCTTGGAAAAAGTATTTCCTTTACCTAAGACCTGAAATTCCACATTTCAGGCTTTTCGGTTTGAAAATGCGGCTACAAGCCTCAAAATGCTGATCGCTTTTTGAGCAGATGAAAGCCCCCTCTAAAAATATGGAATGGAATTAGAGCCTTTTGATGCAAATCTCTAAATACCGAAACTTGGGTGGGTCATTTATACGTCCTTAAACGCCAAATTACAAATTGGATGGAAACTTCAGCTAAAACCAGTCAGAATGCCGTTAGCATGGTAAAAACATGGGCCCATACTGATAATTCTCCGCATATATGTATATATACCTGCAAAAATCTGGTATGCTGACTTACGGACATACCTAAATAGAATATATATACTTCTTGAGGACTAAGATGAATCCATGTGGTACAAATGGAATGCCAAATTCCATACACAATCTTCCTTGTGTTCTCACGTCTCCGCAACTCTGCCTCATGCCAGAGGAAGGAAGTAAGTCAATGTATTTACAAATGTGTTAGCATGTATTGGGGACTTCCATAGGTGTAGGTGTATGTGTATATGTTTTGAAACACAAGTACTTAGTGAAGTACAGAGACAGTTTCAAGTGTTTTAAACAGTGCACGCTGCTGTTGCTGCTGTCGTTGGAAAAACGGGGAAATAACTGACAGACTCAGTGTGTGCATCATAAGGCATTTGGCGTTTTGCGTCCAAATACAGTATATTTGGGAATTATTGTTACTAGTTTGCCTTTGAATAAAATCGGACTAATTAGAAAATCGGACAAACGGAAACTACAACTACATCCAATTCGGTTGGAAAACGTGTCCAAAATCCCCAAAATACTGAATATAGGGGGTATTGTTATAGGGGGACTACACCGAAACGTGGAACGATGTGTCCCATTTGCCATACCAAGCATCCTAGGAGTTCCTGCAATGTCTGTGCAACATTCAAACAGACGTACAGACAGAATCATATCACCTATTCGTTGATTATAATGCCGCATTCGACAGCCCTATCCGTTTAAAGATGTTTAGAGACATGTCTACGTTCGGCATTCCTGCAAAATTTATACGGCTATGCAGGATAACTTTAAGTGGCACTAGGTCAGCAGTTAACATCCTGCTGGAAAAGGCCATACCAGACGCAAAGGTGAACAGAAATGGCACTCTGTACACCAAACAACACATGTTACTCGCCCACGCCGATGACATCGATATAATGGGTCGGACATTGCGTGCGGTAAGAGCCACCTTCGAACAAATTGAGAAGGAGTCTGCTAGTCTGGCAGCAAACGGCGAGAAGACCAAGCTGATGGTATCAACACGCAAGACGTCCAGTAGGCTCGGACCAACTGTGGAACTTGAAAACTACTGATTCGAGGTAGTTAAAGATTTTATATATCTTCGTATCGCCATAAATAAAACGAATGACATCAGTTTTGAAATTCGGAGAAGGATTGTGATGGCCAACAGATGCTACTATGGTATAAGTAAGCAATTTAGAAACAAGGCCACCTCCCGCCAGTCCAAACTCACACATTACAAGACGCTGATACTACCCGTGCTGTTATATGGATCTGAAGCATGGGAATATCGGCGTCGAATGAACCACGAGCTTTACAATTTATACGCGGACATCGACATGGTCAGTCGTATTGAGCTGCAGCGACTACGATGGCTAGGCCATGTTGTGCGAATGAATGAGAATGCTCAGCTCAAAAGGCATATAAAAGCGAGCCTACTGATGGTTCCCGTAGAAGGGGAAGGCCACGAATATACTCATTGGTGTCTCCGGAGAATATTTGTAGGTGTTTCAAACGAAATGACAAGCGATATCTCAGTATGTATTTAGCAACATTGATCTATATTGACAATTTTCTTGGAAAAAGTATTTCCTTTACCTAAGACCTGAAATTCCACATTTCAGGCTTTTCGGTTTGAAAATGCGGCTACAAGCCTCAAAATGCTGATCGCTTTTTGAGCAGATGAAAGCCCCCTCTAAAAATATGGAATGGAATTAGAGCCTTTTGATGCAAATCTCTAAATACCGAAACTTGGGTGGGTCATTTATACGTCCTTAAACGCCAAATTACAAATTGGATGGAAACTTCAGCTAAAACCAGTCAGAATGCCGTTAGCATGGTAAAAACATGGGCCCATACTGATAATTCTCCGCATATATGTATATATACCTGCAAAAATCTGGTATGCTGACTTACGGACATACCTAAATAGAATATATATACTTCTTGAGGACTAAGATGAATCCATGTGGTACAAATGGAATGCCAAATTCCATACACAATCTTCCTTGTGTCATAGAATTGTGCATTTGAAATAAATGCAGTTGTTCAGAATCTATATACTCAACTTACAGAACTTTAGTTTGGAAAATTCGTCTAGGCCTTTCATCGTATCAAAAATATGGCTGTAGATTTTATGTCAGTAATGTTACAGCCACATCACCTGGAAAATTCTGCAGTAAAATGACGTGGGACCTTTATATAAGGGCAGGTTTAAATATGAACCTATGTTCTGCAAAGATAATTGTATCCTCCAAGAAAACGGAAATCAAATTAAAGTCCCTTCAGGTGAAAAATGTGACTAAACACTTCAAATTACTGGAAAGGGGCGGTACAGTTATAAAGGTTTAACAACATTACATGGACGCATTTTTTTTTCCTTTTTTTATAAAAACGATCACGCCATATCTCCGAACTTTGACCTATGGAGAATTTTTCCTTCTGGGGTTTTCATATACTCACCTAGGTCTTTCATCCCCAATTGGAAGTTATACCGCCCAAAAATCGAAATGTCCTAGAAAAATCCTCATTCGACTGAAGAAATCGAATCTCAAAAAATACATATAATAGCTATAGCTATTAGGCAAAAAAATTATCACACCATATCTCCGAACTATGACCTATAGTAAATTTTTTCTTCCGGGGTTTTCATATACTCACCAAAGTGTTTCATAGCCAATAGGGTTTCCACTCCCTCGATTTGGTCTCACAGTGATATAGCTATCTATGTTTTGGTACACCCCCGTCCAATTTTCGGTATTTGGAAGGTTATAACCGCATTTTGTAAGGTAGTCCTATATAAATGTCCCTCCCAATTTTCGGTAGTTTTAGAACTTTTGCTGCATTTTACCATCAAATAGACAGACAATTGGTATTTCAGGTTTTCGGAGGTTGGCATACATATATGCAGGAAACGGTCAATATATGTCCAATTTTGGATATAGTGTCCCATTAATTAATATGTTATCTACCGAAGAAGATCGTCTCATTTGCGGTATGTTGAAGGTTTTAATGGGTGCCAAGTCAGTTGAATTCGATACACAATTCTGCTCTATAATATTTTAATATAGGTAATATTCTGTATTGACCCTAGGTCCGTGTTTGCAAAAATTCATGATGCATCACGCCATTGCCTTCGAAAAAAACCCTGAGCCCATCCTTCTCATTTGACCGAAATTTAAGTGTTTTTTTTAGTGATGGTCCTTCTGGATATTTATTTTGGGATGATTGGGTTTTGGTTTCCATGTCATACCCAATTCGTCCGATTTCATTATTCGTCACAAGTTACGACCTCTTTGAGGTAAGCTGGATCATCGGTGACGTCATTAACATCTTCTCAGCGTACCTTAAACCGGTTTAACCCCCAACTGAAGTGGTGTTCTGCTCGCCAAACGCCATTTTTATACAAAAATGTATGCAGATTATTTGATCCTTTTGTTATCAAGGAGAAAAAACGAACATACGTAACCCACTTTTCAGAGTTCCACATCTATTAATCCGCCCAATACCATTCATACTGATCTTAGTAGCACATACTAATTTACGTGCGCTTTTAGTAAGCATTTTGGGAACTGAGATCTTATCTATACACTCTAAAAGTTATCCTCGTTCCGGATTTTCCAAATAATATTTTTAAAAAACCAATTAGGCGTGAAATTTTTAAAAATATTAGCCGTAGATTTTTTAAATATAATTTTTTAAAGACCAACTAGGAGTTGATTTTTTAAATACATATTTTTTAAAGGACCAAATAGGCGTGGATTTTTTAATTATATTTTTTTAAGAAGCAAGTGGGCATCGAGGATTTAAATCATATTTTAAGGAGCTTTCTAAGATCGAAAATTAAATTGAAACAGATTGTTTTAATTTTTGTCCTCCTCAATTGTTGGAGCATTCAACTGTAATGCAGAACATCATCATTCTCACACATTTCTTGTCAAGTCATTGAAAATAAAACCCAGTGCGGGTATGTTTTGAATTTGTTACATTTGCCTGGGATTGTTCATATTCTTCTAAATTGATTTAAATTCAAGTAGATTTTTATGACAACAATGATACTCATTGTTGGAGTCGTCATCATACCGTTCCTGCTGTTCCTTCAGCAGTTCCACCACTGCGTTGATGTTATAATAGCATCATCACTGTCGTCATTGTTGTTATCCAACCGACGAACCAAGCAGCCAACCATCATCCTTTGTGCCTTTTCAACAATTTCAAGTGGAGACATAATGAAGAACAATTTAAATTTGCATAAATTCGATTCAAATTTATTTATCTTTTACATTTCCCTTTCTGAAGAGTCGATCATCATTACAGTGTCTTTATGTGCATTTTGTTTAAACAAATTTACTTCCTCTTTTGTTTCTCTGTGTGTGTGCTTAGGTTTTTTGCTCATGTTCCACTCCCGAGGTTGACTTTATTTCTGTTCCGTACTTATGTTAGATATGTTGAGTGCTGATTTTCTCTGAATTCTGCCATTTATGATGATATAAATGGAATGGTTTTCTATTTATATTTGTCATTGAATATGAAATGTACTTTAAATAGACAAGAAGACAGAAAAAACGAAAAAAGGAGAGCGACATGATGAAATAAAAATTACCATAATAAAAGTCATTTCCCCGATTGACTAGATAATGGCGAAATAAAAAAAAATCGTTGATAATAAATGATGTGCGGAAAATTGAAAACAAAGTCCAAGTAGTTCGTTTTGGGTCAGTTAGTTTATATTTTGTTAAGAGAATTTTTTGGTAAACTTCTTTAGTGAATTTTTAGATAGATGGCAATGATTTGAGCTATTTTTACAGAACTTTCTATAAATTTAAAAGAGAGTTATCTGCGATTTTGATTTCGATCAATACGTCGAATACAAAACAATGGCATATAATTAATGTTCTTGATGAATAATTAATCAGAGCTGATTTTTAATCGAAAGTATATTTTTGATCGTATGAAAAACGTATGACGTCACATATGACATATGTGATATGTCAGTCGTCAGAATTGTTTTATATATGTGGGATTGGAGGGATTTTCCTCCCATATAAGGGTAATTTTTTCGGGTAGCCCCCATATAAGAGTACCTTTCAATTTTCGGTATTTTGGGTTTCATGACCCGTTTTTATACCCTCCACCATAGTATGGAGGGTATATTAATTTTGCATTCCGTTTGTAACTCATCGAAATATTAATTTCCGACCCTATAAAGTATATATATTCTTGATCAGGGTAAACTTCTAAGACGATCTAGCCGTGTCTGTCCGTCCGTCTGTTGTAATCACGCTATCTTCTGAAGGAATTGAGATAGGTTGCTGAAATTTTGCATAGGGTTGTCTTTTGTCTGCAGGCAGGTCAAGTTCGAAGATGGGATATATCGGTCCACGTTTAGGCATAGCTCCCATATAACAGTACCTCACAATTCTCGGTATTTTGGGGTTCTTGAGCACGTTTTTCAGCCGAATACGCTGAAATTTGGTACATTGAGTTCTTATTGGGTACTAAATGTCTCCACAAAAATATATAAATATAGGTCCACTTTTTCTGGTAGACCCCATATAACGGTACCTACTGATTTTCAGTATTTTGGGGGCTTTGATCATATTTTTCCACCGAATTGTCTGTAATTTAGTATTTTAAGTTCTTAATAGGTTCCGAATATCTCCACAAAAAATTATTAACATCGGCCCATTTTTTCGGGTAGCCCCCATATAAGGGTACCCCCAATTTTCGGTATTTTGGGGTTCTTGAGTACGATTTTCAACCGAATTCTCTGAAATTTGGTACATTGGGTTCTTATTGGGTACCAAATATGTCCACCAAAAATTACAAATATAAGTCAATTTTTTTTGGTAACTCCCATATAAGGGTACCCCCAAATTTCGGTATTTTGGGGTTCTTGAGGGCGTTTTTCAACCGAATTCGATGAAATTTGGTACATTGGATTCTTATTGGGTACCAAATATCTCCAATAACAATTAAAAATATAAGTCCATTTTTTCTGGTAGCTCCCATAAAAGGGTACCTCCAAATTTCCGTATTCCCTGAAATTTGGTATTTTGTAGCCGTATATGGTAACCAAAAATTATTAATAGTCAACCCCTTTTGGGGGTAGTCCCCATATAACCCCATTTTTTATATTAAAATAATTATCTGATTTTTCCGCGTTTTGGGTTTGGTTCTAACACTCTGATGTAATCATTTCAACTGCGAAGGATATCGAGATAAAAAAACTAGAACATACGGTTCGATAATGAACCATATGTGAACTATAGCCCGCATTTAGGCTTAGCCGTAGCCCCTGTGTGGGAGGTACCAGAAGGCATGGCCCGATATTCCCCAAATTCGGACTTGAACTAAGTTTGGAAGAAATAATAAGATGGGATGAAATATCAAATTTTTCTGAAACGGATTTGGTCCAAAGAAACATGGGTCTAGAACCAATATTTCGATGATGCACATTTTCACCGTGTGAAAGTGTATACACACTAATTAACCATAAGGCTGAGGTTATAATTTTCTATTACATAATTATTGTTTACATAATCGGTTTGTAGAAATGTCGGTATAGGTCCATTTTTTGGTATGTTCTCTATATTTTCATTTCAAGTACCTGCCAGTATATCTATGGTGGAGGGTATCCAAAGTTCGGCCCGGCCGAACTTAACGCTTTTTCACTTGTTTTATATTAAAATAGTTATCTGATTTGTTCCGTGTGTTAGGGTTGTTCCTATATAGGCGTATTCTACCATAGTAAGTGGGATTTTCGTTACTCGAAATTGTCATTTTTACCAACAAAGTATAAAAGGCTATCATTATAAAAAACTCGATCTTGACGATGATGAAATATAACGGCCAACATATAGGCATCTCCCCCATATAATGATACCTCCTGAAGGAAAGTATTTAGATATAAAAACTAGTATATTGGCATCGAAATTCAGCTATATTACTCATTAATTAGGCATAGCCCATCATATAATGATAACCCCAAATATTCCCTAATTCCTAGATATGTAATCAATATCGGTCCCCTTTAGGCATAGCCTCATATAACTTTGCACTCTAAATTGCAGTATTTTGAGGATTTTATATACATTTTCTAATCGACCATACACGGTCCACGTGTTGGGGTTTTCAGATTTTAGGAAAATTTCCGATTAAAATTGCTGAAATTTGTATTTTGTGTACATTCGGTTTGTAGAATTATCAGTATAGGTTCATTTGTTGGTATGTTCCCTATATGTTCATTTCAAGGTGGAGGATATCCGCCGAACTTAACACTTGTTTTTCAATAATAAGGACCATTAGGCATGGATTAAAAAAATATTGTTCTATGGCCAACAGAAGGCCTGGATTTTTTAACCTTAAAGATTTTCCGGAGTTTCATTTTATTTTATTTTTATTCCGATAATTATTTGTCGAATCATCCAAATTTTAACACATTTTTCTGTACATACGTAGCTTTCGTATGACCTAGGATAAATGTAACAGTATGGGCATCAAGGACCTTGGTGATTATATGAAAACCCCAGAAGATATGTATTTCAATAAATTCGGTATGTATTCCTTATTATATAGAACTGTCGGATTCGTCCGAATTATTTTCTAAGATCATATATAGTTATGCCAAATTCGCAAAAAAAAAAAAATAAATTTCGAAGAAAAAAGGTCTGGTTTTCTAAATTTTTGAAGCGATTTTAATAAATTTAGCACGTTTGTTTACTTGAAAAAGAAATACCAAAAAATTAATAGAGGACTTAGAAAATTCCGAAAGTGATCTTTTTGGGGGGGCTACTAAGAAGCGGTACTTCTATTTCAAATATTGTGTGAAGTTGTTGTTTACCAACCAAGAACGCGGAATGTCAAATAGTTACCCAATTCGCACATGGTTAAAAAATTGGCCTAGGACCATTAAAATACCTTTATATAGGGGCCAGGGCCAAAATCGTTCAATAGTTATAAGTATATCACATTCTTCAAAAACCGAAATTTGGATGTATCGTTGTAAAAGGGGCTATACTGAAACGTAGATTGATCGACAACCAATTTGGTAGAAAAACGTATGCGGAATCCTTAAAATACAAATTTTGTTACATTTTTGTAGGGATATTTGCTACCTAATGTGCAACCAAAATACCAAATAAGTCTTATAAATCTTCACCAAATCACATTGAATAATTGGGGTACCGTTTTATGGGGCTACCCACAATCCTCCGTCAATAATATTGTGATAAGAAGATTTGAGTTCCCGAAATACCAAAAAACGTTCTGAAAATCCCAATTATTGGAGATAAACTTCTTTTGTTAGCATATGGAACGCTGTATCTTAATTTCTACACCAAACATGCTAGGAATAGCAATGCAGCGTTGTGTAAGATTCAAAGCTCTATCACAAATATTGTTCTATGGTGAATTTAACAGATAGACGGACATGGGTAAATCGTCAGAGAATATTATTCTTTGGGGGTTAAATATTTGTTCCAAATGGAATGTCAAATTTAAAACAATGGTGTGTGTTTTAAATTATCCTCAGGTATATCTATTACGCGCTCAAAACCTTCGCCCAAACACTTTTCCCACTTAGATTGATACACCTCCAAGGTATTGATGGGGTGAGCCATCAATTCCAAGTTTTTTCCGGTGTAAAGGCGGAGAAGTGAAGACGGATTATTGTGTACAATGACAATGTCGGTTCCCTTCATCGTCGTACAAAAATTGAAGTTCATCGATTGCCTCTTTACGTGATAATCTGTGTCGAAAGTTGTGTAAAATGATAAAAATCTCTTCCGAGTTTCTGTATTTTGTTGGTAGTAGGCGCCTTTTCATCCTGAAGTGGTAATAATTTGGAATTCTGATTGCTTGGAATTGCCAGTTTAATGGTTAATGGTTTGATACTGAAATTGCGATGTACCGTATATTGGGGCTACCCAATGAGAACCTAAAATTCCAAATGACAGTGGTTGAAAAAACGTAATTCGCAAAATACCGAATATTTGGTAATACCAAAAGATCCATCGATATAATATCCATTTTCGAAACTATTTTTAGCGGACAAATTTAATTTTAGCTTGAAATTGGACAAGCATCAAAAAAGCTGGACCTAAATGACAATGGTAGGTCAAAAACATATATAGTAGATTTCGGGTTGTATATATGTTAATATTATTTTTTAATTAAATAGTGACTTTTAAAATGGTACTTTCTATTGTGTATACGTCACAGCCAGATACGGAACCAAGTAATATAAAATATTCGAAAAATGATAAAATCTCGTTAAAATTTAAAATATTTTCCATTTATATTTCCATCAAGTTAATCATTTTACTTCAATTTCAGAACAAAAACAAAAGCCAATGTTAGCGGTGGGCTTTGGTTTAAAATTCATTACTTGTTTCGTCAAATTCAAAAACACAGCAGCAGCGAGAACAACAAATAAAACCCCACTATAAGACACATTTCTATACAAATTGAAATATCTGATTTATTCATATAGAAACTATCAGAAAACCGCAATTTTTTATTGTATATATTTGTTCGACCGTCTGTCTGTCGGTTCATTCATTCGTGCCAGTCATCCAACAATTCATTGACTCGCATTTATTCATTCGCTTATTTGTTTTATTTCTCTCTCGTTTTTTGTTTTTTTTTTTAGGTCTGTCAAGCATCAAATCAATTTGGCGAACAGCGGATTGAAATTCGTTTATTTGTGAATTCATATGTTTCCGTTCACATCTTGCCACAAGTTCAAATTGTCAATTCGGGTGGAACGGCAATTTTCAATTGTTCGACAACGGGTTCGGCGATCGATAACATCGAATGGCTGCACAATGGCAAACCATTGCAGGAGGATAATATTCTAACCACTGGACGTGATAAGTAAGTACATTGAAGAGGGGTGGAAGAGTGTGAGGCGGGTGTGCATGTGTGAATTTGTATATGGGTGTGTGTGAGTAAGTGAATGAGTGTACAAAAGCATTTAAAACTAAATATCAATATAGACATTCATATAACATATATGTATGTTTTCTATGGCTTTTGCCATTTTTATCTATATGTAGACAGTTCACAGACTGAAATGTACACATACAATTGTGAGTATATACATCAGTGCATTTATATCAACTAAATTCACTATATATAAAGCCACATGTTATGCAATAAAAATTATACACTCATGTATATTAGAGTGCTGAAATTCGAAGGCGTTTTTGGTGGTGGGTTCCACGGAAAATTTTTAATTTATATATTTGAAATTTAGGAAATCACATTGTGTTTATATGACAACAATAATAGTAATGGTTTTATACACAACATTGGGATATTGTAAAGTTTTCAACGTCTTCTTGTATCCTTGCCGTTCCACAGGTCATACGTTAGGCTAACATATCAGTTGCCATGGGTTCATACTGATCGATTAATATTTGAAAAAGAATTTCTTTGCCGAAATACAGCAACTAATGAAATCTCACCTTCTCCATTCAATATTTGACCAGTGGGCTGGTAGATAATTCTGGTAGTAATTTGAAAGTTATTCAATGAGGTAGCAAATAAGCGTTTAACTCTGAGGTTTGTAACATTGCATTCATTTATTTGTTGACTTAACCCAGATAATGTCTGATATTTTTTTCAAAACCTAATATTAAAATATAACTATTATTTTTTAATAATTTATAAATTTAGAAAATGTTTATTATTTTACTAGGAACCAGAATAAGATACCAAAAACAACATTCCTGAAATTCACAATAATGATTGTTTTCATTCATCACCATTAAAATATGTGGTATTTTCCTACGAAAACAGTGTCATCAAGTATTAATTACGTTAAGTTCGGCCGGGCTGAATTTTTTACACTCTCCACTAAGAGGAACACATTTAAAATACCTAAAATCGATTGGCACTTTCGTGGGAATGCTATGCTAGATTGCCACCAGAAGAAATCGAAATATCAAACTAAATACTAGTTTGATATTTAGTTTAGAAAATTTGGCTAGGCCCTTTAACATTCTGAAATCCTCACAATAACAAAAATTGGGGATACCGTTATATGAGAACCCAAAATATCAAAGTAGAACCAATTCAGTTGAAAAAGTATCCAATATATCGAATAATAGATGGTCGCGGAACTTACTTCCCAATGAGAATTCCAAATGTAAAATTGGAGCCATTTTGTTCGAAAAACGTCCCCAGACTCCGATTGTTAAATTGATATTGTTTGTTGTTGCTGCATTCTAAAATGTGCCACACCAAAGTACCGGTTTTAGAACCTTACCGACCTAATACATTCGAATAATTTGTCTTCGATTTAAAAATGTCTGAATGTTTGTCGGGGATAACTCTGAAGGGTAGTAGCCAGTTTGTTCTAATTTTTGTTCATCGCATTATTGCTCAATATGGGATGATAGATACCAAGCAACGGCTCTGATTGGCTTTAACATGGCGAAGCCCACGCTGAACTTGGTCCCTCTTTCATCTCAATTGTGGACACTGACCTCCCCGTGGTGTCACCTGGAGTAACTATTTTCATCACCCGTTGAAATAGTGAGCAGATATGTGCCGCGAATTCACCCATAAGAACTAAATAAAATGGGTTGGGGCGTCAGGTTAGTTACCCATACTCGAAAAAAATTTAATACTATGAAAAAGCAACGAAAAAGAAAGCCAAACCCCCCTAATGTTAAAGACCCCCGCAAACGTATAAAGAACCACGATCTGCGAATCTGCACTTGCAATGTGCGCACGTTGTACAGAACAGGCACAGTTTTCGCTTTGGTGGATGTACTCAAGAAGTAAATCAGACGATTACGAACTGCCATGAAACGAGACATGAATTTGGCTGCGGATTTATGGTTAACAGGAGAATAAAAGACCTCGTCACTAGATTCATATAGTGAATTGTTATAATCCGAAGACAAAGATGAGCTGACCAAAGACATAGAGACAGCATATGACAGCGATTTTAATACAAAAAAGGAAGGGAAAATATTTTTGGGCCCACCGTCGGAAAATTCAGCCACCATGAAGAAACATCAGAAAATGGCGTGAGTTTGATTGAATTCGCGGCAGCCAAAAACACGGTAGTCAGTCGCACCAGATTCAAGCACCTCACCAGGCCACCTGGATTTATCCCGATCGAAGAACGAGAAATAAAATCGATCATGTTGTGATAGACGAAAGGCATTCATCCAGTGTTTTAGACATTCGATCGATCCGAGGAGCGAATATCGGTTCGGACCACTACCTTGTAGCAGCCAAGCTTCGCACTCGCCCGGAAATTTTACCTACGGATGAAACACCAAACCGAAGGCTTTGGTGCGGTCACATCCTCCTGTAGAGATAAAGAAGGGAACCTGGTGACAGATACAGACATTTTGAAAGATACAGGCATTTTGAAAGCTTCTGGTATCAAATAGTAGCGGTGAAGATGATATCCCAGAACCAATAATAGATGACGGCCAAGATGAGGTCAAAATATCAATCAATCGGCCCAAGAATAATAAAGCAACAGGTGCCGATGGGTTACCAGCCATTGACATCGACATAATGGGTCGAAAATTGAGAGCGGTAACAGCCACCTTTAAACAAGTTGAGAAGGAGTCTGCCAATGTGGGTCTGGTAGTAAACGGCGAGAAGACCAGCTGATGGTATCAACGCGCAAGACATCCAATAGACTAGGACCAACTGTGGAAGTTTAAGAACTACAGCTTCGAAGTAGTCAAATATTTTATATACATCGGTACCTCCATAAATAAAACTAATAACGCCAGTTTTGAAATTCAGAGAAGAATAGTGTTGGCCAACAGTTGCTACTATAGTCTAAGTAAGCAGTTTAGAAAGAAGGCCACCTCCCGCCAGAGATAAAAAATTCTCCGCCGTTCAATGAACCATGAGTTGTAGCAGCTATTCTTGGACATCGGCATTGTCAGACGTATTGAGCTGTAGGACTAGGTCATGCTGTGAGAATGGATAAAGATGCCGCAGCTCAAAAAGCATATAAAGGCAAACCAGCTGGTGGTTCACGCAGAAGGGGAAGGCCTAGAATGATACCCTAGACAGACGACAGCCTTAATTTGCATTAAAAAGTTCTTAATTTGAATTAATATTTACCCCTGACAAACGAGAGTTTCTGCATTTATGAACCAGTGTATAAGTTTCAAAACTATTGTTTGTCTGTGTGTAGGAAAAATACATTGGCATTTGTTTCCAATATTTTTTGGGATTACGTCTTTATGAAATTGATACATTGCAGAAAGGAAGAAAATCAGCTATAACGATGGTAAAACAGCTTCCAATTTGAATAATTGTTGAATTTTCCTTTATTTATAAATTTAATTTTCATAAACGTAAACAAATTTGACAACAATCAATTTATTTTCTACGGCATTGCCATATTGAAATTGCTTAATTCAGTATAAATTCAGCTTGATTTTGTGCATTAAAAACACATAAAAATTAGAATAATGTACAAGTTAATTTGAATTAAGGCTGTTAATGCAAATTAAGGCTGTCGTCTGTGTAGACTATTAGATGGAAATATCAAGTGAATGAAAACATAGCCGAACAAGGTCTTCCAAACTGGAAAAACTGCGCAAAAAAACAGACGCGCCTGTAAATTTTGTTAAGCTCGGTTTATGGAAAGAATGTTCTGTCAACAGCCAGCTAAGTAAGTAATATTGCTCAACATCTTAAATTGAGTTCGAAGAGGGGTAGTTCTTCTGAAGATCTTCTACTACGTCACGTTCGAAGTGACAACCCATTGCTTTAACTTTTCGTTTCAGATACTTTCTCACAAATATTAAAAATTTTGTTAATATTTTTACCATACCTCTATTAGCTATCAAAAATAAATCTATCCGCTTCTTTACTACCCCCATAAAATTTGACAATTTTGAAATCAAATACGATGTTTAGAAATTATTCTTGAACTTTGGACTTTCATATTTTTTTATTTCTTTCTTATAGTTAACCCTTTGATGTATCAATTAGTGCAACGAAGTTCGCTTCCAACTGTTAGCACACAACTTGCACTAAGTAAACCGGGTTTGATGCTTAAGAACCGCCGCAAAACGAAACGAAATGTGAATGCATGTAATAAAACTATTTATTTTAGATTAGATGTTGTGCACGGCATCAACTAGTTTTATTTTTATTATTATGGGAATCGAATCATAATCATGTTAGGCACAGAAATTGTACCACGAGTTAGACTCGTGGAAATACGTCAAAGGGTTAATTGAGTAATCAAATTGACCCTAACTCTGCAAATCGTAATATTTTTACCTAAACTAAATCTAGTCCGAAGTAGGGACCTATCCATCCATCCGCCTGGTACTTCCCCCATAAAAACGTCTATCGTCGCGATGGAGATCGCAATACTTAGTATACATAGCCCCTAAGTAAAGGGCAATATTGTGAAGGCTTTAGCTGGAACTGTAATTTCGGTTTCATGCTCTGAAAAATAGTGTTCCAAATTACAGACACTATATTAGGAAAACTCCGACAGTATTTTTAAATTTATCGTTTAGTCACCAGGAATCCGATATATCAAATCATTGCCACTTCCTTGAGAAAAAATTTGGGTCTATACCAAAACCAATTTATCGAATGTATTTGTCGTATTTAATTTATATTTGTTCATATTAAAATAACTTAATGCAAGTTACGTCTTCAGTTACTTGAACGCCGTTATCACTTAAATTATAATGACGATCTAGCTTATAACTTTTCTCGCTTAAGGGAACCCCCCCCCCCCCCATTATCGATTTTAATTTTTCAAGATTTTCAATGGGCTGGTAAATCAATACCAATGCTTGTTAAGGTTTGTAACTTTGCACATATATAATTGAAGATTTAAAAGAGAAGAAAAATAATTTACAAAAAAATTTTGTTATTGTTTTGTTGTTGTTTTTTGTAATTAAAGAAAAGTCCTTATTTTTGATGGCGGGCGTGATAACTCCTCACTGGAACATCGGAATCCGAAAATTCCAACGGTGTTAGAAAGAGTACATTATTGACTTCGCTTTAAAAAAATATTTTTGAAAAATCGCCTATTTTTTACCAAAAACAAAGTTAAAAAATAAGGAAGATCTTCACCGATTGGCTTTATCCTAGTTCATACAAGAGCTATACACTCCCAGAGAAACGTTGCAAAATTTGGAACCGATTGGGTTATTAGTTTTTGAGTTATCTTGCCCGCCATTCGCAAAAAAATGTTTAGAGAAAAACGCGTTTAAAGTTTGAGAAGCCCTTCAGTCGTCACTTGATGCTGACACAATAAATCGGATATATCTTCAACAGTTCTTGAGATTTTCACTTGAAATTTTGTAGAGACATTCTTTAATCAGTGTAGATTCGAATTATATCAACAAAAATTTTGACCGAGAATGGGGGGGGGGTCCCCTTAACAATTCAAAAATGAAAAACCAAAATTTTGGAGATTTGTATAATTAGATGACATTTTAATTCGCTCAATTTCTCTTTAAATTTATTTTTTGCATATCTCACCGAATTATTGCTTACTATGTAAACATTCATGTTTAAACAAATCTATATATATAAAAATGAATTGCTGTTCGTTAGTCTCGCTAAAACTCGGGAACGGCTGAACGGATTTATTTGATCTTAGTCTTGAAATGTTCGTGGAAGTTCAGGGAAGGTTTAAAAGGTGAGAAAATATCGAATAAATACCGCGAAACATCTAAAAACTGGCTTTTATATTTCCCATACAAATGCTTTCTAAATAAAATGTATAGTCATAGAGACAATTTGCATTTTGTGTCAACTTATTTTATGTTTGAAAAATTTTAAATTTCTGAAAGAACCATACTATTCGACAACTAATATTCTATTAATGCATACTTCTATCTTTGTAAGTGACAATTATCTTTTGTGATAGTGACTTTGTGGTAGTCACACTTTTTTGTTCAGTAAGTGCGAAATTTCCTCATTTTGATTAATTACGGTAAGATATGGAGCAGAAAACGTCCTAACTTAGGTCGTCAAAGTGAATCGAATACGCGAAGAGCTATCTCACGTGCACTGATGACCAGAACGAGACAGATCAAGAAAATAGTCGTATTGCTATGTCAGAAAGCCAATGAAGTAGATAGCCTAAGAATGCAATTCATTAACAGCAAGCACGACGGTATGGAATGGAGCGAATCCACAGAAGCAGTGCTTCTGCGATTATTGGGGAAATGAAAATAATTGTTATATATTGTAAGGCGTTCAAATACACTGTGGTATCTATTGAATTAGTTGTCCTGGAGGAGAAGTAAAATTGCTACAATTGGTCCTACCACCAGATAATTTACGCTCATTAGTTTATGAGATTGAAATTGATTCTGATCACTTATTGGCCAATATTAAGAAATATAGCAACTGTTTCCAAATGACGTCATTTGGCGCTATACATATTATACAGGACCATTTCATGCCCACTTTCAAGGTATAAAAACTGAATATATATTTTTTATAATATTCCAGTTTTGTACTAAAATAAACATCGGAAGTTAATGATGGACAAAATTTTAAATATTACAGATACAAGGAAATATTTGTCACTTACTGGGACCACTGTTAGCTCTACCTGATGCAGATCAATTTCTACAAAATTTATTTTATGGGTAATTCAGATGCGGAGGTTGATAATCGTTGTGCTCACAATTTAACAGTGAAAAAAACAATGGTCCAAGATCTACAAATGTTTCTACATCAAAATAACAATTTAGTAAACATGGTCAAAATAGAATTGGATGCCATCTGGTAGCCATAATATTATTCGAGCTGATATTTTGGTCAAATTTACAATACCGAAAATAGGGCGGGAACTGTATGTAGAAACTTCATCAAAACTTGGTCCTGAATAGAAATGTTTTCGCAAAAATGTGTTTTACCCTTCAATATCCCGGAATGATATATGATATGAATGATATATGATACTACAATGGGAATGGATATGTATGATAATAGGGGATACCATTATATGGTGGCTACCCGGAAACTTGGACCAATATTGATAATTTTTGGTAAAAGGTTTTGATCATCCAAAAATTAAACATCACAGCCACTTTGGTTGAAACACTGGTCCAAACTGCCAAACATGCGAATATTGTGCGTAACGCTTTATGGGAGCTGCCTCAAAGAGTATACCAATATTAACAATTTTAGTATAATCCATTCTACCAAATACAAAATTAGAGACGGTTTACCTTTAAAAACGTGCTCAAATCCCCCACATTATCCAAAAAGTTGAAGTACTATTATATGGGGGATATTTGGAAGCTTGAAATTATGAAATTACAGCCAAATATCGAATATTAACGGATACCGTTATATGCGGGCTATTCGTAAATCACTATTGAAAATCTTAATTAAGGAGATTCTCTTGAATATAGTTATATTCAAGCGACCATATAACGGTATCGTTTTATGGGGGCTACCCTTAAAGCACCAAAATCTTATGTGTAGTCGAAATGTATGAGCAAATTTCAAAGTTCATTCTTAAACCGTGGAGGGAGCAACAAAATTCGAGCATAAACATCAAATTGTAGATATTAAGTTTTGTAATGTTACTTTATGTGTGCTCTGACAAATACTTATGGTGGAGTGTATAAAAACCCTAAAATACCAAAAATTATACATCAATAATATTGCTAGGCAAGACAAGGCTTGCCGGGCCCGCTAGTGTTTGTATAAATTTATTGTATCTGGCCATACATAGAATGAGTACATTATGTGTATGAATATATTTATTATACCCTACACAACTATGTTGTCAGGGTATTATAGCTTTGTGTAGCCCCAAATGTTTGTAACGCCGCGAAATATTGGTCCTAGACCCACCTTTAAGTATACCGATCGTCATATCTCGACTAGCTGAGTCGATCTAGACATGTATGTCCGTCCGTCCGTCCGTCCGTCTGTCCATTATAATTTGTAAACACGATACAGGCCACAGTTATGGACCAATCTTCACGAAATTTTGCATGTAGGATGGGTTCTGGCCAATGAAGACCCCTATTGTTTTTGGAAAAGATCAGTTAATATTTAGGGGATGAAATGGACCAAATACTAAATTTTTGTCGGTTTTTCTGGTCGCTCCAGAGGCCGCAATTATGGCCCAAACACCGCGAATTTTTGCATGGAGAAGGGGATCAGGCCAGAGAATAAGAATGCATGTTTTGATAAAGATCGGTCAATATTTAGCGGGTCAAATGGACCCTGACTTTTGTGTGAAAAATGACAAAATTTGTATTCTATGGCATATATATTTACTCCTGGAGGATGTAGACCCCAGGAGTTGATAGCATATCCAAGAGGAGTGGTTGGCGTTTAAATTGATACCAAATATAGTGATGTATCTACTCAGATGTGGGAGTTACAGTCAAATATTTACAGGTGCTTACGTATTCAGATATTATTTAGTAACCCATTACCACATTAGAGGGAGAAATATAGCGCTGATGGCTTTGAAATTTTTCATGAAGTTCCAGTTATGGTCAAGAACAACGCCTACAATTTTCGGTGATGATCAGATTAAAATTTTGGGATGAAATGGACCGAAAACATAATTTTTTGTGTGTTTTCGAGTAGAGTATAATCCGAAAATCACAACACAACCCACCGTGAAGGTAATCTGGACAAGTAATTAGAAGGACTGTACTGAATATTCGAAAAAAGTAAGGAAGAGGTGTTGTTAACCTCTAATCGGACAAGAGGGGGCAAATATCACGAAATATTACTCAGACTCGGAATAAACATCCTCAGAAAGTTAGAGTTCGTGGTAGTTGTGTAGGGTATCGTATGGTCGGCCCCGTCCGACTATACTGCTCCGCTCACTGGTTTAAATGTAATGTGTACATAACAGGCACTGGCATGTAATATGGAATGACTGTATGCAGTACACATCAAGTAACAGACATTGTTGAATTTACATTTTAGGATGATTTTAATTTATTTTTAACATCGGAGGCTTTGTTATGTCTGCGTTAACACATTTTTTGTGGGGGATTATGTAGTCAAATTGAATATTTAAATGGAAACGTTGCAATATTAAGGAATCGAAGATTTGCTGCAAAGAACTTTTTTTTTAATTATTTTTAATTAATTAATGGAAAAAATGAAAATATAACAAAATATGGAAAATTACATATTATTTGCTATATGTACCCCTATGCGTATACGTATGACAAACATTTTGTTATAAACATGTATACGTCACATGTCGCATAGAACACAAAATTATATCACGTTTCTGATAAATTTTTATTTTACTGGCAAAAGTTGATGATTATCATTACGTATAATCAGTTTAAAGATATTTATGTGGAAAATACAAGTTCTCGGAATGGAGCAAATAATAAGGGGTTAAAAAGCGTTAACAAAATCCACAAAATATGGAATAATGAGGAGTACTGACCAACAACTTAAATCCTGCCCAAAAACTTAAACCAATATTGAAAACTCCCTTTCTACCCAATGAAAATCCAAAATACTAAATCACAGCCAATTTGGTAAAAACTTTCCCAATTTCATAAAATACCGAAATTTGATAGGACACGTTATGTTGACCAATATTGCAATTAGGATTCAAAACATGAAATTTACTCCCCAAACTAGAAAAATGTGGCATATACCCACCCCTTGGACAGATATATCGAATTTATACTACTAAATATTAGAAATGTATATGCAATTTCAAAGTTCTATCTTAAATATGGCGTGCTTTGTCGATATTTCAACGGAGTACACTGCCAAATCTACATAAACTTTTATTTTGAGGTAGTCGATATAAACATTTTTATACCCTTCACCACACTGTGGGACAGGGTATCATGTCTTTGTGCAAATGTTTGTTACAGGCAACAGGAATCGAAATAGAGCCATGGTTCCTTTTGAGAATATGCATAGAATCCCTTTCTGAGTCGATTTACGCATGTCCGTCTGACCAAATTTTGCACAGAGTACTGAATTAGGTCTAGATTGATGCATGTCGAATTAGATTTTGTGTCGAGATATATTGTGGATAGGGCACTGTGTTGAAGCACTGTTGCTCAAATACGTCCATTTATATATAGATATTTTAATTTTTTGTTTGATGATTGACATTAAATGTTTCATAAATTTCCGATTGGTACCCAAAGTGGTGAAGGGTATCATATAGTCGGCCCCGTCCGACTTTTGAACTTTCCTTACTGGTTTTCTTTTGTTTTTTTAATTTAAACCAGTACCTTGTAAGACGGATCTCTATATTGAAATTACGAATTAAATTTAATTTTGATTATTGGTTAAAATTATTTTTTGAACACAACTGAACACAAAATAGAAATAAAACGGATCTATGTGAAGTATAACACGGTCCCTAGACAATTCTTTACTTAGATTCCGAAAACTAAATTAATATTCCTATACCTGTACCTATCATAAAAATTTGTAGCGAGGAACTGTTTTGTGAATTAAAAAAACATAATTGATCCCAAATTAGTCATAACGGGCGGTATCGCTGTATGGGGTCTAATATAAAAAGTCATTCATTCATTAATTTTTTTTCACTAAAACGGAGAGGTTTGGACATAGCAAAAAATGCAATTGTTTTCTCAAAATTCTTTAAAAATGTGCGATTGTGTCTCTAGAGTTAAAATAAAATGAAAAATGAAAACATGCTCAGGCAGTTATTAAAAATATATTTCTTAAAAATCTACTACTAAAAACATATTCCAAAATCCACGGTTGTAACTCCGATAGTTCCACGATAAAGGCATTCTAGTTTTACAAATAAAACATTTTTTTTTAAATACCTGTTTGTAACTCTGATATTCCAAGAAAAAAATATACTTTCGAATCGAAACACTAAAGACTTTCCACGAAATGTGAAAATAGCCAATGATATATAGGCTTCAGTTTTTCAAGCCATACAGGGTCGCCAGAAAAATATACAATATTTCAATTTTAATTTACTATTTTCTTCGTCTCGATATTTAATAATTATTAAATATTTTCATCGAATTTGATGTCATACAGTTCCTCAATTTTTTGTCTCTTTCATTTATAAAATATTTTCCAAAATCATTGATATCGAAATTCTTATTTATTTTTATTAGCACACTTTAAACGCACTCACATATTTTGACAAAACAATGCTTGCACGCCTACAAATAATCCTTTTTCCAAACCCTACATACATACCTTCATACAGACTCACACATAACAGCAATATTATCATAAAAATGCCACATTCTCTGATGATGTTGGTATGTGGTATAACCCATATATACATATGTAAGCATGTGTGATTCCAAGAGGGATTCCAAGATAAATATCTCAATGTTTGCATATAAACGTGTGCGTCTGTATGTGTTCGGGTCCTATCCCTTTTTTCTAGTTTTGTCGAAATTCCTTAGTGAAGCATAAAAACTTTACGCTTGATTTGTTATTTTGATTTCTCGTTCTTTTTCTTTTGTTGTTGTTGGTATATTTTTATAGTGGTCTACCACCGAGAGCACATATTGACTTTTTACAGTGGCTCAAATGTGTATTGATGTTCTTCCGGTTTGAATTTTCCAAACTCACAAAAAAATTCTTTAAATAGTTTCCCATTTTGCCAGGGTATTCAAATCCCTATGTCCCAAAAGACAAAAATCATCGAAATAAAAATAAACAATAAAATAAAAAAATCTCCCATCATCTGTTGAGCTGCCTAATAGTGTATCTCCACCCTTTTTTGGCTTTGCATATTCTTTGATTTTTCCTCGGACCGAATCCAAGGGATTTTTGGCAAAAGGATTGAATTGTAATGGTCTGGATTTTTGGTGTATGTATGTTTCTCTATAGTCAGCATTCGTAGCTACATTATTACAATGATTACAACCCTTCGCATCGGATTTATTTATGTTAGCCAATTTTCCTATGGGATTTGGTTGGCTAGAAAATCATTTGTGTTCTTCTTTACTGAAGTCAAATAATTTATGTGCCAGTGTAAGCCAATTTATTACCCTCCATATTATTTGCGCCTTAAATCATCATCATAATCAAATGCTTTAGTCCACAGAGTTTTATTTGCCACAAATCAAAAATAAAAAAATCATAATTGGCAAATGCCTAGGTCAGCAGCAAATATTGGGAATGTGATTTTAGAACAGTTTGTGTTTGAATGCTATTTTATTTTTCTGGTAAACCGCTGCACTATAGGTCAAATGACCGTTTTTTCTGTGCAAAATTGAAAAAAATCAAAGTGTCGTTCTTCACGAGTTATTGTTGTTTTTGTATTTAGAACACTCTAAAATAGAGACACGTGATATTTATTAGTGCTAAATATAAAGTACCGTTACACAGCTGGCCGTGCAAGTCGCTCAATACAATTTATTCTATAAATATGCTTATATTTCTGTAGGGCTTAGTCAACTTTGAGTGCGTATTATTTCGATTGTGTTTACAGTAATTAATTAGTGTAAAATGGAAAATATAGATACAAGTGAGCATATTTATATTAAATCAAAACATTTTTATGTTTGTGACACTATACTTGAAAATAACCCTTTAGTCTATGAAGGCTTTAAAAAGTTAAAGTAATTTGATAGATTGAATTTCAGTAAGCTATTAAAAAAAATGACCCAATATGACCTCTTTGAAATCTTGCACATAAATTAAGTGATTAGTAATGAGTTAATTTAAATTTATTTCAAGTTGCGATTTTTTGCGTTTTGCGAGTAATGCAACCTCCGTATAAAAAGTCGAACTTTTTGAAATATGGCTAAAAGAAGGTAACAAGAAGAAAAAAATATGTTGCTGTTTTCAAACATGTAGTGAGCAATATTGATGTCGACAACATTTCGGATGAAAGAGAGAAATTTTTAAAGCAAATATTACATTTATTTTGCTTAAAATTAGCGCAAAATTTGGAAAAATGTCACAGAAAGATGAATGTTTTCAAAGACAACCAGTAGGAAAGATCAAAAGTCAGACTGGGCCGACTATGTGATACCCTTTACTACTTTGGCTACAAACAAAAAATGATAATGTGTACAATATCCTATTAATACAAGAGACATACCATCTTTGGATGACCATTAACTTGGAATCGGGTAAAAAACAAATGTGATCTACATAGATATTTGAGCCAATAAAAACCATACTCATGACATTCTGAAATATATAAGAAAATTGCATATCAACCGCATAAATATTGAAAGTTTGGCGCACAATTTACCTAAAATCTCTATATCGACCGATTTCAAGGAAACTTCATAGATGCCAAACTGAATTCAGCACGCTGTGCAAAATTTCGTTTAAATCGGATAATTGGGATTTTGCTGCACCATTTACATAAAATCGGACGAAACTATATATGTGTGCTATATATAAATCTGGACCGATTTCAACAAAACTTCACAGATATCAAACTCGACTAAATTCCGTACGCTGTGCAAAATTTTGTCCCAATCGGGCAAACATTTTCAGTTTGGTGCACCATTTACCTAAAATCGGACGAAACTATATATGGAAGCTATATCTAAACCTGAACCGATTTCAACAAAACTTGGCACATATCAATCTAGACCTAATTCAGTTCTCTGTGCAAAATGTTGTCTCAATCGGACCAATATTTGCAGTATGGTGCTCTGTTTACATAAAATCGGACGAAACTATATATGGGAGCTATATCTAAATCTGAACCGATTTCAACAAAACTTGACACATATCAATCTAGACCTAATTCAATACTCTGTGCAAATTTTTTTTCTAAATCGGACTAATATTGGCAGTATGTTGCACCATTTACATAAAATCGGACGAAAATATATATGGGAGCTATATCCAAATCTGAACCGATTTCTTCCAAATTCAACAAAAACGATTCAAGTAACACTAAAAAATAAGTTGGGCTAAATTTCATGACGAATACTATGATTTTGTTGCCGCTATTAATTTTGCACAGAAAAAGTGGTCATTTGACCTATAGTGCGCTGGTGGGAATTTTGCAAAGATGTTTAACGCAATATGTGTAGAGCTATTGTATATTGAGGGCTAGATTGATATTTTGTGAAACTAAGGGTCCTAGAAAAAATATTCTTTGAATATCCACGCCTGTGCCTCTAGTAGTCCTAGAAAAAATATTCTGTAAAAATCCACGCCTGTGGCAGTGATAGTCCTAGAAAAAATATTCTGTTAAAATCCACACCTGTGGCAGTGATAGTCCTAGAAAAAATATTCTGTAAAAATCCACGCCTGTGGCAGTGATAGTCCTAGAAAAAATATTCTGTAAAAATCCACGCCTGTGGCAGTGATAGTCCTAGAAAAAATATTCTGTAAAAATCCACGCCTGTGGCAGTGATAGTCCTAGAAAAAATATTCTTTAAAAATCCATAGTCCTAGAAAAAATATTCTGTAAAAATCCACGCCTGTGGCAGTGATAGTCCTAGAAAAAATATTCTGTAAAAATCCACGCCTGTGGCAGTGATAGTCCTAGAAAAAATATTCTTTAAAAATCCATAGTCCTAGAAAAAATATTCTGTAAAAATCCACGCCTGTGGCAGTGATAGTCCTAGAAAAAATATTCTGTAAAAATCCACGCCTGTGGCAGTGATAGTCCTAGAAAAAATATTCTGTAAAAATCCACGCCTGTGGCAGTGATAGTCCTAGAAAAAATATTCTGTAAAAATCCACGCCTGTGGCAGTGATAGTCCTAGAAAAAATATTCTTTAAAAATCCATAGTCCTAGAAAAAATATTCTGTAAAAATCCACGCCTGTGGCAGTGATAGTCCTAGAAAAAATATTTTTTAAAAATCCACGCCTGTGGCAGTGATAGTCCTAGAAAAAAATATTCTTTGAATATCCACGCCTTTGGCAGTGATAGTCCTCCTAAAAATATTCTTTAAAAATCTACGCCTGTGGCTCTGGTAATCCTCGAACAAATATTCTTTAAAAATCCACGCCTTTGGCAGTGATAGTCCTCTAATAAATATTCTACAAAAATCCACGCCTGTGGCTCTGGTAGTCCTAGAACAAATATTCTTTAAAAATCCACGCGTGTGGCTTTGATAGTCCTCCAAAAAATATTTTTAAAAAATCCACGCCTGTGGCTCTAGTAGTCCTAGAAAAATATATTATTTAAAAATCCACGCCTGCGCCACTGAAAGTCCAGAGAAAAGTTCTTTAAAAATCCACGCCCGTGCCACTGAAAGTCCAGAGAAAAATTCTTTAAAATCCACGCCCTTGCCACTGAAAGTCCAGAGAAAAATTCTTTAAAATCCACGCCCTTGCCACTGAAAGTCCAGAGAAAAATTCATTAAAAATCCACGCCTGTGGCTCTAGTAGTCCTAAAAAAAAATATTCTTTAAAAATCCACGCCTGTGGCTCTAGTAGTCATAGAAAAAATATTTTTTAAAAATGCACGCACAAACATTTCTTAAAAATCTCCATCAGTTTAAATTTGTTTCCCTTTTAAGTGTCTGTCACCCACATCAGAACATACATACCTATGTGTGACATCACATATTTATAAACATATTTACTTTTCTCTTTCTCTACTTTTTTGTTTTCAGCTTACGTTTTTTGGCGAAAAATTCTTTAATGATAACGAATGTAGGTCGCCGAGATCGTGGCGTCTATCAGTGTCTGGTTGAAAATCAAAAGTCGAGTGCCCAAGCCATGGCTGAATTAAAATTGGGTGGTAAGTATTTAATGGAATTCTTCCGTCTGGTTTATTTCTTTTAACTTGTTAACTTCACTGCAGTAGAGAGATGTCTCTTATGTGTGTGTGTCTGATGGTAACTGATACATTTCTGTGTGTGTCTGTGTTTTTGTATTATTTTATAGATACTGTGCCAGAATTGATTTATACGTTCATTGAACAGAACGTACGACCCGGGCCATTAATATCGCTTAAGTGTTCAGCCAGCGGTTCACCGCCACCACAGGTGAGTTAATAATGCAGAAAAAACGAATAAGGGAGGAAATTTGTGCACAGTTTTAATTTTTTTATTTACGAAGTGATTCTACTTCAGTGACAAAATTCTAAAACAATAATTTTTTTTTAAACCATAAACTTCATACACACAATTTTTGAAAATTTATTTGAAATTTTTACAGAAGTCTAAAATAAATTATGCTTTAATTTATTACTGCTTTTATTATTGTAAAATTCTTTATCTTTGCCATGGTCGTAACTTTTTCCAATTTTGTTTCATTTTTATGTAGTTCTCCTGGCTATTGGACTCCCAGCCCATTATGGATGTTTCTCTGCATCATCGCTTTGCAATTGGCCAATTTGTCGATATGTCTGGCGATGTGATAAGTCATTTGAATATTTCACATGTACGACCCGATGATGGTGGACTTTATAAATGCATAGCAACGAATACGATGGGCAGTGTGGAACACTCGGCACGTCTTAATGTTTATGGTAAGTGTGGCCATTACTCTTTTTATGGTAGACAGTATTTTAATATTATTTGCTTTAATAAAAGGGGAAGATATAAATTGGTATAGTATACTGAAATATATAAAAATAGAATTATGTGTAGCTGGTACGAGGTATTTAAATAAACTTTATGTATTTCAAATATTTCACACATACCCTTCTCTGCTATGTTGTAAGTTATTAGTGGCCCCAATAGTTTGTGACGTTGAGAAATATTAATCCTAGACCCATCTTTTTGAATACCGATCGTCATATCTCGACTCGCTGAGTCGATTTAGACATGTGTGTCCGTCCGCCTGTCCATTATCCAGTCCAGGCCAAAGTTATAAAATTTGGGCCTATTAAGTGACCTGTGCCAAATTTCATCCATATCGGATCATAAATAAGACCTGTACTCTGTTAAAAAATACATGGACGGACAGACGGACGGACATACATAAATCGACTCAGAAAGTGATTCTATGCATATTCTCAAAAGGAACCATGGGTCTATTTCGATTTTTTGTCCTGTTACAAACATATGCACAAAAACACCATACCCTGTACCACTGTGTTGTGAAGGGTGTAAAAAGGGGGTTATATGTGAACTACCCCTAAAAGGGGGCGAATATTAATAATTTTTGGGAGGGCGGTTTGTTACCATATTCGACTACAAAAAACCAAATTACAAAGAATTTGGTTGAAAAACGCGCTCAAGAACCCCAAAATACCGGAAATTGGGGGTACCCTTATATGGGGCCTACCCGAAAAAATGGACCTATATTTATAATTTATAGTGGAGAGATTTGCTACCAAATAATAACTCGACGTACTAAATTACAGTCAATTCGGCCGAAAAATACGATCAGAACCCCCAAAATACCAACAATTTGGGAGTACCGTTATATGGGGACTACCAGAAAAACTGGACCTACATTTAAAATTTTTAGTGGAGTAATTTGGTAACCAATAAAAACCCAATGTGCTAAATTTCAGAGAAATCAGTTATAAAACGAGCTCAAGAACCCCAACATACCGAAAATTTGGGGTACCCTTATATGGGGACTACCCGAAAATATGGACCCCTATTTATAATTTTTAGTAGGGAGATTTGCTACCCAATAAGAACTCAAAGTACCAAATTTCAGCGAATTCGGTCGCAAAATACGATCAGAACCCCCAAAACACCAAAAATTTTGGGGGTACCGTTATATGGGGACTAACAGAAAAACTGGACCTATGTTTATAATTTTTAGTAGGGAGATTTGCTACCCAATAAGAACTCAAAGTACCAAATTTCAGCGAATTCAGTAAAAAAACGCGTTAAATAACCTCAAAATACCGAAAATTGGGGGGTACCCGTATATGGGAGCTATGCCTAAACGTGGACCAATTTTCTCCAATTTCAATAGGGTTCGTCCTTGGGCCAATTAAGTGACCTGTGCCAAATTTCATCCAAATCGGATCATAAATGCGACCTGTACTTTGTTAACAAAAATACATGGACGGACAGACGGACATGCATAAATCGACTGAGAAAGTGATTCTATGCATATTCTCAAAAGGAACCATGGGTCTATCTCGATTATTTTTGCCTGTTACAAACATATGCACAAAGACATAATACCCTGTACCACAGTGTGGTGAAGGGTATAAAAAAGGGACCATTGACATTACGATTTAATAGGCATCAGCGTACGGAAAACTCCACGAATAGTGTATCAATTGGATTATAAAGATTCCGAATATTAATTTAAAACTAATTAGTTGGAATATTCACATATTCTTATAATAAAAAAATTGCTTCTATGAATCAGACATTGCCATTGGAACGTATGACATTATTTAATATAAACGTACAGTTTGTCGTACGAAAATGTGTTGTGCTGCTCAAAGTAACTTAAAAAAAAAACTTGAAATTCGACAATTGTTTTACATAGTCTATGTAATGTAACATACGTGCTTCCTACGAAATCCAAAATGTCACATTACTGCAAATTCATTCGTTAACTTCCAAAATTGAATGACAAAGTTAATATATTCTTAGCATTATCAAGATGACGAGCAAATATTTCTGAATAATAATCTTTTTGGGGACCATGAATATTTATTTCTTCTTGAAAACACCCTGACACGTACAGGCACTTTTCACATTTGATGTCATTTTAATGGACCTTAAGAGCTATGCCTATTTACTCAAGCCAATTTGACTTTGATATACTTCGACTCCGCCCGCAATATTCAACTGTCAATGATATCTGAGCTATACTTGTTTTTCTGCTCTGTTCGTTTATTTCTTGTTTTTGTTACATTCCCATTCATTTGTTTTCATCGAAAAAATATCATTTTTAATTTATTCTTGTCATATTCACAATTTCCATCACAACAACCGTTCACATTGTCTTTTCATGTTTGGCATTCATTCCGTTCGTCCGTCCATCCGCTCGTTTGTCCGTTTATTCGGTCAATTCATATTGTCTGCCTACCCCTGACATCTGTTGACCTTTAAATGAAATCCATTTCTTTGTATCATTTTGGACTTTCATTTGCCTGAACGAAAAACTAAATTGAAATTTTTAATTTTTTTGTCGTATTCGTTTTTTGTTTTTGCTCGAGCAAACAAACAACAAAAACACATAAAAAACAAAAATAAAAATTGGGAATATGGCCGGACCAAAAAACAAGTGTAACAAATAAAAAACGGAAAATCATCATCAGCAGCATCAACATCATCTACGAAAATATATACTCTCAGCATACAAATAAAACAAAGAAGAAAATTTCCATAAAAATGAGAAGACGATGAAAAAAATTCCATGATTGAAAATAGATATCAAAAGTGTTCGGCAGCATACTAGTACAATTTTCTGCAGTGTCCTTTGCTACTCTACAAAAGACCATGGCACCGACACCATCTCCTTATTTGTTGAAAAAAAAATTAGGAAATAAAATGGGGGCAAAAATGTAATAGTGTGGGTTATGAGAATAAGTAGAAGGTGTTTGACCTATTGTGGAGGGATTTTTATACCCTACACAACTATGTTGTCAGGGTATTATAGCTTTGTGCAGCCCCAAATGTTTGTAACGCCGCGAAATATTGGTCGTAGACCCACCTTTAAGTATACCGATCGTCATATCTCGACTAGCTGAGTCGATCTACACATGTGTGTCCGTCCGTCCGTCCGTCCGTCCGTCTGTCCATTATAATTTGTAAACACGATACAGGCCACAGTTATGGACCAATCTTCACGAAATTTTGCATGTAGGATGGGTTCTGGCCAATGAAGACCCCTATTGTTTTTGGAAAAGATCGGTTAATATTTAGGGGATGAAATGGACCAAATACTAAATTTTTGTCGGTTTTTCTAGTCGCTCCAGAGGCCGCAATTATGGCACAAACACCGCGAATTTTTGCATGGAGAAGGGTATCGGGCCAGAGAATAAGCATGCATGTTTTGATAAAGATCGGTCAATATTTAGCGGGTCAAATGGACCCTGACTTTTGTGTGAAAAATGACAAAAATTGTATTCTATGGCATATATATTTACTCCTGGAGGATGTAGACCCCAGGAGTTGATAGCATATCCAAGAGGAGTGGTTTTCCTTTAAATTGATACCAAATATAGTGATGTATCTACTTAGATGTGGGAGTTACAGTCAAATATTTACAGGTGCTTACGTATTCAGATATTATTTAGTAACCCATTACCACATTAGAGGGAGAAATATCGCGCTGATGGCTTTGAAATTGTTCATGAGGTTCCAGTTATGGTCAAGAACAACGCCTATAATTTTCGGTGATGATCAGATTAAAATTTTGGGATGAAATGGACGGAGAATATAATTTTTTGTGTGTTTTCGAGTAGAGTATAATCCAAAAATCACAACACAACCCACCGTGAAGGTAATCTGGACAAGTAATTAGAAGGACTGTACTGAATATTCGAAAATAGTAAGGAAGAGGTGTTGTTAACCTCTAATCGGACAAGAGGGGGCAAATATCACGAAATATTACTCAGACTCGGAATAAACATCCTCAGAAAATTAGAGTTCGTGGTAGTTGTGTAGGGTATCGTATGGTCGGCCCCGTCCGACTATACTGCTCCGCTCACTGGTTAAAGAATATTTTTTCGAGGTCTATCACTGCCACAGGCGTGGATTTTTAAAGAATATTTTTTCTAAGACATTCAGAGCCTCAGGCGCGGATTTTTAAAGAATATTTTTTCTAAGACATTCAGAGCCTCAGGTGTGGATTTTAAAGAATATTTGTTCTAAAACATTCAGAGCCTCAGGCGTGGATTTTAAAAGAATATTTTTTCTAAGACATTCAGAGCCTCAGGCGTGGATTTTAAAAGAAGATTTTTTCTAAGACATTCAGAGCCTCAGGCGTGGATTTTAAAAGAAGATTTTTTCTAAGACATTCAGAGCCTCAGGCGTGGATTTTAAAAGAAGATTTTTTCTAAGACATTCAGAGCCTCAGGCGTGGATTTTTAAAGAATATTTTTTCTAAGACATTCAGAGCCTCAGGCGTGGATGTTTAAAGAATATTTTTTCTAAGACATTCAGAGCCTCAGGCGTGGATTTTTAAAGAATATTTTTTCTAAGACATTCAGAGCCTCAGGCGTGGATTTTTAAAGAATATTTTTTCTAAGACATTCAGAGCCTCAGGCGTGGATTTTTAAAGAATATTTTTTCTAAGACATTCAGAGCCTCAGGCGTGGATTTTTAAAGAATATTTTTTCTAAGACATTCAGAGCCTCAGGCGTGGATTTTTAAAGAATATTTTTTCTAAGACATTCAGAGCCTCAGGCGTGGATTTTTAAAGAATATTTTTTCTAAGACATTCAGGCGTGGATTTTTAAAGAATATTTTTTCTAAGACATTCAGAGCCTCAGGCGTGGATTTTTAAAGAATATTTTTTCTATTTTTTAAAGAATATTTTTTCTAAGACATTCAGAGCCTCAGGCGTGGATTTTTAAAGAATATTTTTTCTAAAACATTCAGAGCCTCAGGCGTGGATTTTTTAAGAATATTTTTTCTAAGACATTCAAATCCTCAGGCGTGGATTTTTAAAGAATATTTTTTTGTGGGACAATCCAAGTTTTTTAAGGATCCTGTCATTATATACTTGACCTATGGTGTAGTTATTTACCCCCAACCCCTGATTATACATCAAAGATAGAAAGCAAAGGCATGACCGAAAAGGAATTTTTACTAGCATAGTCATCATGCAAGAATGTAAAATCGGTAGAGAGATAGGAGGACGGGTGTTGAATCAATGAAACTTTTTTTTGCATTCGCAAAACATACTCTAGTTTCATATAAATTTCCAACTTGACAATTATTATGCAAAACAACAGCAGTCTCAGTACTGGCTACAAGGAACACAAGGCCAAACAAATCAGTTCCTTTGTTGTATTTTGTGGAGACGAACAGCTAGCCTCAGACCTTCCTGCCATAATGATTCTCTTCAGGAGCAATAACAATGCCTTATTTGACAATGTTCTGAATACTAAAAGGTTCGATTATTTTGCTGTTTTCACATTGACTGGCGGACAGACAAGCGAATAGATAGATAGAGACTGGCAGGCACGAAAGCCAATGTTAGAAAAACAGACAGACATTCAAGCCGATACATAGATAGACCGACACAATGGAGAAGGCTAAAAAACAGAAAATCATTGTTATCATAGACTTTGTTTCTCTATGAAAACTTGTAAAGATAGTTACCAATGCATAGATGAATGGACAGATAGATGGGAGTTAGTAAATTCATAGTGGCGCTTGAGGTAACTAAGTAGTGCACTGGAGGGGGTTATAATTTGAATATTTCCATACTTCAGGCAATATTGTCTGTCGTCTTTCAATTCGAATAACAATCACTGTCACTGTCAATTTTTATTATAAAAATAAATTGCAAAAATAAAAAGGGGGCACCAAAATAACAACAAATGAATGAAGAAGGGTCACAACATTGCATTGTAGACCATGAAAAAATATTCTTTGAAGAATCCACGCCTTTTGTAGACCATGAAAAAATATTCTTTAAAGAATCCACGCCTTTTGTAGACCATGAAAAAATATTCTTTAAAGAATCCACGCCTTTTGTAGACCATGAAAAAATATTCTTTAAGGAATCCACGCCTTTTGTAGACCATGAAAAAAATATTCTTTAAAGAATCCACGCCTTTGTAGACCATGAAAAAATATTCTTTAAAGAATCCACGCCTTTTGTAGACCATGAAAAAACATTCTTTAAAGAATCCACGCCTTTTGTAGACCATGAAAAAATATTCTTTAAAGAATTCACGCCTTTTGTAGACCATGAAAAAATATTCTTTAAAAAATCCACGTCTTTTATAGGCCATGAAAAAATATTCTTTAAAAAATCCACGCCTTGTATGGATGGGCCATGAAAAAATATTCTTTAAAAAATCCACGCCTTGTATGGATGGACCATGAAAAAATATTCTTTAAAAAATCCACGCCTTGTATGGATGGGCCATGAAAAAATATTCTTTAAAAAATCCACGCCTTGTCTAAGAAGGCCTTGAAAAATATTCTTTAAAAAATCCACGCTTTTTATAGGCCATGCAAAAAATATTCTTTAAAAAATCTACGCCTTTTATATAGCATGAAAAAATATTTTTTAAAAAATTTACGCCTTTTATATAGCATGAAAAAATATTTTTTAAAAAATTTACGCCTTTTATATAGCATGAAAAAATATTCTTTAAAAAATCTACGCCTTTTATATAGCATGAAAAAATATTCTTTAAAGAATCCACGCCTTTGTAGACCATGAAAAAATACTCTTTAAAGAATCCACGCCTTTTGTAGACTATGAAAAAATATTCTTTTCCACGCCTTTTGTAGACCATGAAAAAATATTCTTTAAAGAATCCACGCCTTTTGTAGACCATGAAAAAATATTCTTTAAAAAATCCACACCTTTTATGGGCCATGAAAAATATTCTTTAAAAAATCCACGCCTTTTATAGGCCATGCAAAAAATATTCTTTAAAAAATCTACGCCTTTTATATAGCATGAAAAAATATTCTTTAAAAAATCTACGCCTTTTATAGACCATGAAAAAAATATTTTTTAAAAAATTTACGATTTTAATATAGCATGAAACATATTCTTTAAAAAATCTACGCCTTTTATATAGCATGAAAAAATATTCTTTAAAAAATCTACGCCTTTTATATAGCATGAAAAAATATTCTTTAAAAAATTTACGCCTTTTATATAGCATGAAAAAATATTCTTTAAAAAGTCAACGTCTTTTATAGACCATGAAAAAATATTCTTTTAAAAATCCACGCCTTATTTGAGACCATGAAAAAATATTCTTTTAAAAATCCACGCCTTATTTGAGACCATGAAAAAATATTCTTTTAAAAATCCACGCCTTTTATAGACCATGAAAAAATATTATTTTAAAAATCCACGTCTTTTATAGACCATGAAAAAATATTCTTTTAAAAATCCACACCTTTTATAGGCCATGAAAAAATATTCTTTAAAAAATCTACGCCTTTTATATAGCATGAAAAAATATTCTTTAAAAAATTTACGCCTTTTATATAGCATGAAAAAATATTCTTTAAAAAGTCCACGTCTTTTATAGGCCATGAAAAAATATTCTTTAAAAAACCCACGCCTTTTATAGGCCATGAAAAAATATTCTTTAAAAAATCCACGCCTTTTATAGGCCATGAAAAATTGTTCTTTAAAAAATCCACGCCTTTTATAGGCCTCCAAAAATATTCTTTAAAAAATCCACGCCTTTTATAGGCCATGAAAAAATATTCTTTAAAAAATCCACGCCTTTTATAGGCCATGAAAAATTGTTCTTTAAAAAATCCACGCCTTTTATAGGCCATGAAAAATTTTTCTTTAGAAAATCCACGCTTTTTATAGACCTTGGAAAAATCTTCTTTTAAAAATCCACGCCTTTTATAGATCTTGGAGAAATATTCTTTTAAAAATCCACGCCTTTTTATAGACCTTGGAGCAATATTCTTTAAAAATGACACGCCTTTTAAAGACCATGAAAAAATATCCTTAAAAAAAACCAAGCCTTTTAAAGACCATGAAAAAAATTCTTTTAAAAATCCACCTTTTTTGTAGAACATGAAAAGGTATTCTTTAAAAATCCACGCCTTTTGTAGACCTTGAAAAATATTTTCAAACTTCATCCTCATAGATTTTTAAATTTCATACAAAATTAAATTGTATTGTCCCAAACACTTCTGCAATAAATTCAAAAAATGGAAATTCCTCTGCATCCTTGCACACACACATCCATACTTCTGTACATAGAAACGATTGAATTTAATTAAAAATAAACAGAAAGTTAATTGTGTTTTTCGAATGCCGAGAAGAATGTTGTTCTAAAATCAAAAGACCACAAACAAATATTGAATTTCTAGAAATTCGAAATTTGTGTATGCCAAGAAATGCGTTGAAGTGTGCAGTGCATGCAATTGAAAGAATATAACTGCAGGCGTATATATTTTTAAATGAATAAGAGAAAAATATAAAATAGTTTTGTGAGAAAAATTTATTTTGAGAGATATCACAATTATATGAAAATAATATTTTCTTACTATTTTAGCAATTAGCAAATCTAATATGTTGTAATTTTGAGCACGTGTGTCTTTATTTTAGATGTAACAGTTATAATTTTTTTCGAATCTCATTAGTAGGAAATGTGTCAGTATTTTTTTTTTTTTAATTATAGAAATAAAAATACATTCTCAGTTAACTGACTTGTATGATTTACACCAGTTGTTGTTTTCAAACACTTTTCCGGACTAAATTGTTAGCATTATTTTTATCGCTATATTATTTGACATTTTTTTATTTTCTAAATTAAAAATACAAACTTATAATTACAATTCACACGAAAACCAGCAGCTCGTGTAGATTATAATAATAAATTGTGTATATTCTATTAGTTTCATACATAATTGCACATTGTCCATAACACAAATCTCATCAAAACCGCAATCTATAGTTGGCTTTTGCAAATTATCTTCCATATCAATTTGGTTTTATAATTAAATGTATTTCTATTAATATTTCATCTCCCGATTGGCTTGCACACTGCAAATGACATAATTAGATTGAAATTATGAACAAATGGAATACAAAATTGTAATGTAATTATATTCAAATGGTTGCGAGTAAATTACAATACACCTGAGTAGTTTAATAGGTAACTAGATACTCCAGGAAAAATATTATAAAAGAAAAATCATAAAAGGTCGAGGTCTACGGCTCACCAAGACTACCTAAAATCTCACGCCTGTGGTTCGGAAAGATTTAGAAAAACAATTTGATCGTCATAGAAAACATATCCCTTAAAAATCCTGATGGTCATAGAAAAAAATCCTTTAAAAATCCACACCCGAGACTCTGATGATCCTAAATAATGTTCTTTAAAACCCACGCCTAAGACTCTGATGATCCTAAAAAATTTTCTTTAAAATCCACGCCTGAGACTCTGATGGTCCTAAAAAATTTTCTTTAAAATCCACACCTGGGACTGATAAATTTTCAGAAAAAAATTCTTTAAAAATCCACAACTAAGCCACTGACAGATTTTTAGAGACTCTGATAGTCCTAGAAAAAATTTTCTTTAAAAATCCACGCCTTCAATAGTCCTTGAAAAATTTCCTTTAAAAATCCACGCCTGAGACTCTGATAGTCCTCGAAAAAATATTCCTTTAAAAATCCACGCCTGAGGCTCTGATAGTCCTAGAAAAAATTTTCTTTAAAAATCCACGCCTTAGACTCTGATAGTCCTAGAAAAAATTTCTTTAAAAATCCACGCCTGAGACTCTGATAGTCCTATTGGAAAAAATTTCTTTAAAAATCCACGCCTGAGACTCTGATAAGAAAAAATTTCTTTAAAAATCCACGCCTTAGACTCTGATAGTCCTAGAAAAAATTTCTTTAAAAATCCACGCCTGAGACTCTGATAGTCCTAGGAAAAAATTTCTTTAAAAATCCACGCCTGAGACTCTGATAGTCCTAGGAAAAAATTTCTTTAAAAATCCACGCCTGAGACTCTGATAGTCCTATTGGAAAAATTTTTTTAAAAATCCACGCCTGAGACTCTGATAGTCCTCGAAAAAATTCTTTAAAAATCCACGCCTGAGACACTGAAATTTCCTACAAAAATACAAAAAATTTTCGTTTAAAAATCCAGGTCTGAGTCCTAATAGTCCTAGGAAAAAATATTCTTTAAAAGTCCACGCTGAGACTCTGATAGTCATAGAAAAAAATTCCTTTAAAAACCCACGCCTAAGACTCTGATGATCCTAAAAAATTTTCTTTAAAATCCACGCCTGAGACTCTGATGGTCCTAAAAAATTTTCTTTAAAATCCACACCTGGGACTGATAAATTTTCAGAAAAAAATTCTTTAAAAATCCACAACTAAGCCTCTGACAGATTTTTAGAAAAATTTTCCTTTAAAAATCCAAGCATGAGACTCTGATAGTCCTAGAAAAAATTTTCTTAAAAAATCCACGCCTTAGACTCTGATAGTCCTAGAAAAAAATTCCTTTAAAAATCCACGCCTGAGACTCTGATAGTCCTAGGAAAAATATTCTTTAAAAATCCACGCCTGAGGCACTGATAGTCCTAGAAAAATTTTTCTTAAAAACTCCACGCCTTAGACTCTGATAGTCCTAGGAAAAATATTCTTTAAAAATCCCCGCCTGAGACTCTGATAGTCCTAGGAAAAATATTCTTTAAAAATCCACGCCTGAGAATCTGATAGTCATAGGAAAAATTTTTCTTTAAAAATCCACGCCTTATACTCTGATAGTCCTAGGAAAAATATTCTTTAAAAATCCACGCCTGAGACTCTGATAGTCCTAGGAAAAAAATTCTTTAAAAATCCACGCCTGAGACTCTGATAGTCCTAGGAAAAATATTCTTTAAAAATCCACGCCTGAGACTCTGATAGTCCTAGGAAAAATATTTTTTAAAAATCCACGCCTGAGACTCTGTTAGTCCTAGGACAAATATTCTTTAAAAATCCACGCCTGAGACACTGAAAGTCCTACAAAAATACAAAAAATTTTCGTTTAAAAATCCAGGTCTGAGTCTCTGATAGTCCTAGGAAAAAATATTCTTTAAAAGTCCACGGCTGAGACTCTGATAGTCATAGAAAAAAATTCCTTTAAAAATCCACGCCTGAGAACCTGATAGTCCTAGAAAAAAATTCCTGTAAAAATCCACGCCTGAGACACTTTTAGTCCTAGAAAAAATTTCCTGTAAAAATCCACGCCTGAGACTCTGATAGTCCTAGGAAAAAATTCCTGTAAAAATCCACGCCTGAGACTCTGTTAGTCCTAGGAAAAATTTCCTTTAAAAATGCACGCCTGAAACTCTGATTCCGGATATTCTGATTCCGCTATTAAAAAATTATTGAAGCCACCTCTGCGTCACCCTATACCTCATACCCTCCACCACCTCTGCCTTTTATCTCTGTAACATAAATTATAAAAATAATCAAAATGAATATTAAATTTAATGTTGCCACTCTTCTGATAGTCCTAGGAAAAATATTTTTTAAAAATCCACGCCTGAGACTCTGTAAGTCCTAGGACAAATATTCTTTAAAAATTCACGCCTGATACACTGAAAGTTCTACAAAAATACAAAAAATTTTCGTTTAAAAATCCAGGTCTGAGTCTCTGATAGTCCTAGGAAAAAATATTCTTTAAAAGTCCACGGCTGAGACTCTGATAGTCATAGAAAAAAATTCCTTTAAAAATCCACGCCTGAGAACCTGATAGTCCTTGAAAAAAATTCCTGTAAAAATCCACGCCTGAGACTCTTTTAGTCCTAGAAAAAATTTCCTGCAAAAATCCACGCCTGAGACTCTGATAGTCCTAGGAAAAAATTCCTGTAAAAATCCACGCCTGAGACTCTGTTAGTCCTAGGAAAAATTTCCTTTAAAAATGCACGCCTGAAACTCTGATTCCGAATATTCTGATTCCGCTATTAAAAAATTATTGAAGCCACCTCTGCGTCACCCTATACCTCATACCCTCCACCACCTCTGCCTTTTATCTCTGTAACATAAATTATAAAAATAATCAAAATGAATATTAAATTTAATGTTGCCACTCTTCTTTTGTGTATAATTGTAATTTCTCTGCTATTGGGCCTAATCAGGAAAAAATACAACATTCTCTACAAATACGATTATTCCGCTAAATTAAAGATTGTTACATACAAATAGGAGATTTTATGGAATAAATCAAGAGCAAATATTGCGGACGGGACATGCTGCATAATAATCCACCATTGACAAATGGATGAGAATGATGTTACCGAGGGGTATTCTACAAGTTTTCAAGGTCGGCAAAGGGCTAGTATTTTTAGGTCCTAGTATTTCAAGGTATAAAAAAGTGTAGAATATTTTTTCAAGATTTATAAAAGCCGTTGATTAAAGAATAAATTTGCAAGGTCTCTAAAAGGCGTGGATTTTTTAAAGAATATTTTCCATGGTCCATAAAATTCGTTGCGTTAACCATATTTTCAAACTTCCATTAATACCCACGCACTCTAATTACATTATTCATTTATTCAGATTTTAAACGAATTTTTAATTGAACGCACACACACACACACACTAATGCATAATTTTATAGAGTCTTACATATATAGACACATTATTGCGTAAATACATACATTATGTATATGTGTTATTTCATCTAAATATGTACGATATATGAATAACATACACACACTCTCATATTCCACATGAAATATATAAGTATATATATTATAAGTCCATAATTGCAATGGTCCGAATCGAACCGAATAGACTATCACTGCTCTGTGATATAATTTTTGCAACAAAATCCTGGTCGTTGTTGCATTACTGATGTGCCCAGCTTTTGTGTAGAAATAGCCACAGCTGATATAATCGAGTTGAGGGGAAGGAGGCAACCTTTGGGATCACATTAGACATTAACTACATACGAGTAGTGCTGCATAATAGGTACGGACATTTATGCAAGTGGCATTCGTGCATGAATTCACATCGACATTTCGTTCAGCGTTGTGGCTTAAAGTGATTGCGTCAATGCACCTCCATTGCGCTTTATGTAAATTTGCAGAATAGAAATGAATTCAAATTACAATCAGGCCATCTAAAAATGTAATTCGCTCACACACAAATATACTGTGTGAAAAGGAATCATTAGCTATAACGGAGAGGTCATTGATGATGTCGACACCTGTGCATAAATAATGAGCGCCTATGAATGCAGCAAAGAAAGGCATTATTGGTAATTGCATGAATGTCATTTGTATTGAGAATTGTCGTTGGGTGATCATAAATGTGGTTGTCATTATTTTCGATTGTAGCTTATAATATTAGTTAAATTATTGCCTTCTAAAACTTGTCCATTGATTTTTTTAATGGATAAAGTTTGTTTCTGAATGGAAAGATAGCTGACCATGACCTAAAGATGTAGGGCTGATATTCTAGCAAAAGAATGACCTTCTAATCATAATTTAATATTTTAAACATCTAAAGGGACTCGATCTTTACATGGGTCTAAAGAAAATTCATGGATTTAAAAAAAATGTGTCAAACTATATGAAGACGTGAAATTTTTAATTTTTATATAGTCAAATTTGCCTTACACAGCCTACAATAGGCGTGGAGATTTTAAAGTATATTTTTCAGGGTCTATAAAATGCATTGAGTTTTTAAAGAACGTGTTAAAGGTCTATAAAAGTGTGGAGTTTTTTAAACCCATTCTGTTAAAGGTCTGTAAAAGGCTTGCGTTATTGAATACTTTAAGCTTTTTAATAATTTGTATTTGAGTTTAGCCTGTCCTGGTAGCTCGATCACGTCCATGAATAATGAAAATATTGAAGCAGTGAGGAGCTTCGTGCTGCGTCAATGCAGACCTCAGCGAGTCCTCGTCATCATCGTGGTCCACGTCATCATCATCGTTGTCTTTGAATTACGTTACTCCCACGCAATCTCTGCAACAGCAATCCGCGACGCAGCCACTTACACCGTACATTGCTGTCACAACTCATAATAATGTCTAATTTCACCAATTCATTTGCAATTCATTTCGAGAGAAAATCAACCAGATCGTGGATTTCATGAGTCGCAGATGTATTATCGTCGCGGCTATCCAGCTGAACAGCACATGCAGTCTGCAGAGTTGTGATGGATACAACGTCTTAATGAAGGATCGTTCGAGAGGTGGAGGCTTAGTATTCCTATTGTACCATTCTGGCATTCCGTTCTATATAATGACCAGAGGGGCATAGCGCTGGTCGAGTAAATAGATAATTCAACGTTTTGCACGGTGAACGAGAGCACCATGATGAGGGGAGACTGTCAAAGCTTTCCAGACGCAAAGCTCCAGATCAAAGCTTTCGTGCCGCTTGGTCTGTCAAATAACGTGGTTTGGCAACCCGTCATTTCATTGGAGTCAGATCACCTCACTATTATCATATAGATCCGCCTTCATAACATCTGAACGCCGTACTTTCCTAAACCATAGGAAATCCAATTTGTAATCCAGAAATTTCACCAATCGCTATAGACCAAACTTCCCAGCAGAGGCAGCGAGATTAGCGTGATGAGCCTACTAACCCCAGAATCAGAGAACTGGCGATGTAAGTGAATACGTTAGTCGGTAAGCACAAGCGAAACAAGTGCCTAGAACATCTGAAGGAATGATAATCGGGCGTCTGTCTCATTAAACGGCATTGAGGTGACAGATCCGAAAAGGTGAGCGAATTGTTTAAACCCGAAAATTGTAGAGCACCCCGAGAGTGAAAGGGCGAAGATAAGAGTATTGCGCCGTATACGATATCTTCAATTGGAGGAGGAACCACTACAATTTACGTTTGGAGGATGTTGGGAGTGCTACCAGAATCGCAAAATCATCCCGGGCGCTTGGTCTGGAAGGAATCTCCATGGTCATGTTGAAGCAGCTTGATGAGCCAGGAGTAGAGTACCTAACTAAAGTTCTCAACTTGACATTAACCACCCTAATACTAGTTCACGATGCACTATGTCGCGAGTTCATATAAACAGCGGCCAAAAATAGAAGGAGTTATCGTAAGTTAATGAAATTTGGTACATGTGCTTATTATTGGCCTAAAGAGAAACTGACAAAAAATTGGATAGATCGGACCAAGATTTCGTATACCTCCCATACAATGGGTCTTGAGAATGTCACCCTTTTTGGCTTATAAAATTATTAATATTCAAACAAATTCAATGAAAATTGGCAATTTACATTTAATAAGGCCTCTAAAGCAACTGACCAAAAACTGGGTAGATCGGACCAAGATTTGATATACCTCCCATACAAAGGGTCTTGAAAATTTTACTATTTTGGGCTATATAATCTTTAATATTCAACCAAATTCAATGAAAATTGGCAATTTACATTTGCTTATGCCTATAAAGCAACGGACCAAAAACTGGGTAGATTGGGCCAAGATTTGATATACCTCCCATACGAAGGGTCTTGAAAAATCCGCTTTTTGGACCCATAATTTTTTATATTCATCCAAATTGCAGGAAATTTTTCATGTCTTCTTCCAAATTACATCAAATTTGGGCGAAGAAAGTAATAGGTGCTGTAATTTAGTTGTTGGCCCATATTTCAGGTACCTATCATACCAAAAGTCCCTAAAAATGTAAAAATGTAAAAAATGTAAAATCGTTATATGCAGCTAAATTAAGTATAGTAGTTTTATTTTTGTTATTTTTATTATAATAAAATATTTGATATACTTTAGTTATAAATAAATTACTTTTTTTTATCATTCACAAAATTTTCAAAACGCACATCAGAGATATATAAACTATTGTCTTCCCAAATGTACGATTTAGTATCATCCATGTTATAATTTCGGGTCTTAACCTTATGGCTGTTTAAGGTTATTACAAGGTCGGATTGTAATATAAAATTCTAAATATCCTTATTTAACTCGGCTTTAACAAAAGTTCGGACTGCTACTAATTATTTGTTGGCATGACTTGTTAGCATCTTGTGAAAGTCGCTCAAAAGGTATTGTACTAATATTTTGTACTAATATTATAATAATAATATTTAATATTTTTGTACTAATATTTTTCTGTATGAACTTTCCACAAATGTAATTCATGTGCGACATCTAAATTTAGATTATAAGATTATGTCTCAAATGATCTGATAAATAAGTATAATCTTCAAACTGACTGAAATTTTATTTAAAAGCTATATTTTAAAACCAATTCTCCCATATCTTCGCTTCGAATAACGTTTTTACCACTTAATTGCAAATTTTATGTAAAATATTGTATTATTTCTATGTTCTGAATACATCGTCTCCTTCCTACTTGACCCTCAATAACTTATTTGATTGTATACATAACATATTTGACCATTCGCTTCTAACCATTTCATGAATATGCCATATTTTTTCATAAGGTGGTCACCAAAAAAGTTAAATAACCCTTAGGACCGCAGGACTCCGCAGCTAATTTTTTTATTCCTTAAATAATACACTTTTCACCACTCAAATAAAGAAAAATTAGAGCTAACCTTTTTTAAACTTTTTTTTTCTGCTCCACTAATTTCAAAATTTCTTTTAAAAATTTGATGATCTAAGTACTACAAGTGTGGACGACTGTATACACCATATGATATCTATATACATACAAACTAAAGCGAATCCTAGTTTTTACATCCACAGCAACCAAAATAAACACTTTTATAATAACCGTTAATTTGAATATTCAAATATTTGAGCATCTGAAAAACACACCCATTTTTCGAAAATATGGTAAAAAATCAGTTTATAAATAATTATCAGATTTGAACCTTTGTAGAGACAAAACTACTTGACATATCGATATAAAATTTCATATTTAATCTAATTGGAGTGTTTTCTATCAATCTTCATCAAAAAAGTTATCCTCCGTGGTACTTGGTTTTGACCATTTTTGGCCGCGGTCGTGACACTGTGCGATGCCTGGAAAATGGCAGAGTGGTCCCGCTACTAAAGTCAGGCAATGATGCCTGCTAGGGGTAGTCATACAGGCCGATCTCACTTTTGTCGCTAGTAGCTAGCATTTCATACCGTCAGTCACGCCATGCTGTTCGAGGACGTGGAAAGTACAATCCTGCAAGATTGAAACGTTGGATCTTAAATTATATGTGTACGTATATACATGGATTTCAGAAATAGGAATTCAAAGGCCCATAGGGTCAAACATGGATGATTGTACGATCATGGCGTCAGGGCCGAAAACTGATGACATTTGCGAGATGCTGAACAACTATCTCGTGTATATAGATGATTTTTTTTCTGGGCGAGGATATGGAAATATCTGCCACTAATTCAACGACCACACTGTTTACCATATGGACAACGGAGATGCGGCTATATTTCAATATGCAGGTTCTAGGGGTCACATTCGATAGCCTATATAAATCGTTCGATCATGCCACAACTATTTACCATAAGGTCAAGAGCAGGAACAGGAGACGAAGATCCTTCCTTTTCTTAAACACAACAAGATGTTATCGATGTTTGGGTGTTATAGAAGTTGCCATAAAAATCATCATCTTATTGATCACCCGCCTACGATAGCAGCAGCTACCACGACAAACCAGAGTGGCCTTGGTACAATTGAAATCTGGTAGGTAGCCGCCTCAATTCATATTGGGCGCGAACAAAGTATTATCTGCTACAACAACAACTATGGATAGTAGTCGAATCGCTATCAGAGAAATTACTGCGTGTTGGTATATCGATCGATTTCTAAACTTTGAACAAAAATAACGTCGCATGGACATCGGTCATGCACGTTCGTCAATTGGCCTCAAAAAGTGGATAATATACCAGACTACAAATCAAAGGATGCCGGATTCAAATCCAAACAATTTAAAGTTATTTTCAAATATTTGTAAAAAAGACTTACATTCCTCTCCAGAAGAAATGCATCCGAAGTCCCTGACATTGTAATTATCAACCAGCGACTACGTTGGCTTGGACATGTTGTGAGAATAGATTAGAATGCCCCAGCACAAAAGATGAAGTGGAAGGCAATATTTCGAAGCATGGTATTTCAAATTTGGAAGAGCTGCGCGCAAGACCGACACGCTTGGAAATTCTTTTTAAGCTCGGCTTATGGAATACCAAATTCAAAATACCAAATTATAGCTGATTATATTGAAGAGCGTGCTCCAGAACATAGAATATTTGAGATTCCAATCTAAGAGGACCAACCTCCTCAAAATGAATCGATATATTCAATTTTAAATACCAAACATCCTAGTAGTAGTAGCTTTGTAAAAGTCCTATGCTCCTATGAATATCAGGACAGGACAGATCTTGGCATATCCGAATTGTAAACCCAATTATCGTAAGATTATTTGGGTGTGTTAAAAATATTCTTTCAGGTTATGATGGAAAATTTACTCAATAATATAGTAAATTGCATGCTACTATTTTCCTATTTGACATCTTGTAAAATAAACTCAAAGCTTAAATTTCAATCTGTGCAATTTTAAACGAAATACAAATTCTCTTTTATAACATTTTGCTCATATTGTAAATTTTTAAATTGTCTTTTTATCCAATTATACACATTAGTTCCAATAATATCATTAAACCAAGCACTATATACATGTAGATATGTATGCAGTCATCCCCTACTTTACTTAAACGTTCAATAATGTCAAACCACCACTTATATACATTTCGTTTTTAATATTCTTCCGTTCTATACATTTTTTTATTTCAGGACCACCATATGTGCGAGCCATTGGACCCATCAAAGCTGTCGCCGGCGAAGATGTAACAGTACATTGTCCGTTTTCCGGCTATCCAATAGAACAAATTAGATGGGAGCAAGGACATCATGAACTGACAACAAGTAAGACAAATTGCCAATGTTAGCTAGCTAGACATCGATAGAGAATGGACATCGAAAATAAAACAACTACAACAAAAATCGATGAACATTCAAACAACAAATATGCAAATTGTATGTTCAGTGGGAACGTGGAGGCATGTAAAAGTTTTCAGATTTCTAAAAGTGACGAACATTGGGAATAGAGAAATCAAATTAAAATTTACTGGGTTTCAGAATATGCAAGAATTTTAAAAAGTAGCCATTCAAAAAATAATTTTCTCAAGATTTTTTATTTTGCCCTAAATTCTGGCAAAATCCTGCAGGTTCTGTAATACTGGTTTCCAACAATTTTATAATCGAATAGAATTTCGGTACCCAAAACAAAATTTTGAATTTTATTTTATTAACTTTTGCCTACCTCCACGTTCGTCGAACATGCAAAAAATTGCCAGTACATTCAATCCATATGTGTCCACTATATGAATGTGAACTTTATAACAACCTAAATGGTTATTTCTCTATATACAACTATCGTTTTGTTGCTGTTGTTGTAGTGTATGACCCTTAACAAGATTTTTGTTTTTCACATTTTTTTTGTTTTTGGTGCATTTATGTTCTGTTGCAGATTCCCATTACTCTTTAGCACCCGTCCAACAGGGAGGATATCTTGTCATCAAGAATGTTGAACCGACTCGTGACCAGGGCATCTACACCTGTATTGTTAAAGTTCGCACGGGAGAGGAAGCACGACGTGATATTCAATTGAATGTCAATAGTAAGTATTCTATGTACGATTTTTTTTGTATACCTAACCTACCATCCCTCCACCTGCCCCTCAACCACCCACCTTCAAAAACGGAAACAACCATCGACATGTAGATATGACGATGATGTTTCCATTCAACATTATTTGAAATTCAATGACTCAATTTTATCTCAGTTTTACTTCCTAAGGGAATATTTTTAGCTTGTTAACAATTGGGAACACGGTTATATGACAAAAATGTAGATATAGGTGTATAGAAGTGTGTCTGTGTATGTGTGTGTATGTTTGTGCGAACTTCTGACTGTACAATTGACATAAATTTGAAAATATGTGTGTGTGATTCATAGAATAGCTTGTCCGAACGAACGAAAACATCTAAGGTGAACTAGATTTGCACAGATCAAACGATTTATGCACCTTACACATGGGTGAATTTAAATAACAAAAAAGTGTTGCTCGACATTGCTTGACATCTGGGAAATAAATTTGGGCTATTGGTTCATGACAATTACACAAAATATCTTGAATACGTGTGAATCAGAAAAATTTAAAACAGACAATAAGAGCCTAAACAGATATTATATAAGAGGTGAAACGAGTAAAACTAGTACTAAAAATTGTGCCTCGCGGATTCGTATTGAACTAGAACTGTTATTTCCTGTATGTGGCTATATTCTTCTAGATGGACACGAATATTACTTATAGGTACCAAATATTTTACCATCTGTATTTGGAACTTATGAAGAATGATACGGCACAGGGCTCCTACTTAAATCTCTGTTCTACATAACAATAAATGTTGCCTGGCTTCGCTGACATTAAAATTGGAAATTTTGTGCATAAAATTTATATAATAAATGTGCCATAATAATGTGCATCGATGCATTTTTGTATGGAACTATCTATCAAAGACGTAGATCGTGGAGGTCGTCCAATAACGGCCTCCAAAGTATTTGCCTTGCATGATCTACATATATGCGATATACCGTAAGATAGTATTTCCTTCATTAAATGTCCATGCACAACTGACCTAAAAGAAGGTTGGTTTTTTATAATCGCTCAAAAAAGCCTCTTCTACTGTACTGACTCTAAGATTGACCCTCAGTCGCTCCATTGTTATCATTCTAAAAGACGCTACACAATGTCACGGTGGTCAAAAGTAGAAGGAGTTATCGTATGTGAATGAAATTTTGTACAACTTATTGTTGTTGTCTTAAAAAAAAAAAACAACAACAAATTGGATATATAAAACCAACATATACCTCCCAAACAACGGGTCTTAAAAATGTAACTGTTTGGCTAAACAGTTTTTAATGTTCAACCAAATTCCATGAAAATTTTCAGTTTAGTTCTAAATAAGCATTCAAAACAAGTGACAAACAACTCGATTGATGGAACTAAGATTTGTTATACCTCCCATACAGAGGGTCTTAAAATTTTCACCCAATTTCAATGAAAATTGACAATTTATTTCCAATAAAAACAGAGACAGCAACAAGTGTTAAACATTTTCTGTTGATCTATTGAATATTCAGTCATAGATGGCAGTGATCCATTTCATTTCCAATTTGAATACAAAGCCATCATCATGCAATGATTCATCCCTACAGTAATATTTAAATCTTTCGTAATCAACGTTTTAGATCGATGCATGGGAATTACTACGTCCATCCAAACATCATATCGTCATCATAAATGCAAACGGATGTAACTACACTTTTACTAACTTTAGAGGAGAAAAACCAGTAAGGAAAGTTCAAAAGTCGGACAGAGCCGACTATATGATACCCTTCACCACTTTTGGTGCATACAAGATATGCTAATATTTACAATATCCTGTAGAGACAACAGACATATCATCTTTGGAGGACCTTTGAAATCGACCTATTAAAAACACTTCACACATTGCTTTTGTGTCAATCTGACAAATATTGCGAGTTTGGTGCACAATTTGCATATAATCGGACGAAACTATATATGGGAGCTATATCTAAATCTGAACCGATTTCAACCAAACTTGGCATACATCAACCTAGACCTAATTCACTATGTGCAAAACTTTGTCTCAATCGGACAATTATTAGAAGTTTGGTGCACAATTTAACTAAAATCGGACAAGACTATATATGGGAGCTATATCTAAATCTAAACCGTTTTCAACAAAACTTCACATACATCAAACTGGACATAATTGAGTATGATGTGTAAAATGTTGTCTCAATCGGACACATATATTGCGAGTTTGGTGCACAATTTTCATAAAATCGGACGAAACTATATATGGGAGCTATATCTAAATCTGAGCCGATTTCAACCAAACTAGGCATACATCAATCTAGACCTAATTCAATACTATGTGCAAAATTTTGTCTCAATCGGACCAATATTGGGAGTTTGGTGCACCATTTACCTAAAATCGGTTGAAACTATATATGGGAGCTATATCTAAATCTGAACCGATTTTCTCCAATTTCAATAGGATACTTGGGCCAAATAAGTGACATGTACTAAATTTCATCCAAATCGGATCATAAATGCGACCTGTACTTTGTTCTCAAAAATACATGTACAGACGGACGGACAGACAAACATGCATAAATGGACTCTGAAAGTGATTCTATGCTTATTCTCAAAAGGAACCAGGGGTCTATCTCGTTTATAAAATCTATAAAAATGGAGCATGACTGAAAATTTTTTAACTGATTTTTTTTCTTCTTCTTTTTAAAGGTGTTATTATGTTCTTCGACATGAAATTTTCTGAAACAAAAGGACATAACTAAACACACAATTGTAGTGCAATAAAGTGACTAATAATATTCCGATTAAGAGTGACGTGTGTTATGTTTTGTTGTAATCGGTTCAGATTTAGACATAGCTCCCACACATTTCTTCGTCCGATTTTGTGTAAATGGTGCATTGAAGCCTCTATATTTCTTTCGATTTGCACGAAATTTTGCATAGCGTAGTGAATTGATTCTTGAGTGATTCGACCGATTTTATGTAAATATTGGATAGCTATAGAACTTTGCACAGGGTACTTTTCCACCCAGTGGGAAACAAGGAAATTTTCTGTCCAATGATAATACAAAACTAACGGGCTAATCTAAAAAGGGGCCAATATTACTAATTTTGGTAGGGAGATTGAACCGAACATGAAAAAATACCAATGCGGTGCTTCTAAAGGTTTGTGAGATCATTACAGGTGACGAATCGCGGATCTATGTGTACAAGCCCGAAAAGTACACCACACTTTCATTGCCCCAAGTCTTTGGAAACATCTTTGTGGATCGTTACCGGAAGCAGTAAATCGATTGGTTGCATCTGCGGATATGATCTAGAAGTAAATCAAAAAGCTTCGTATTAGATTTCCACATTTTCACAAATTTTGACCCTCTGTAGGGAGAGGTACTAAAAGGAGTGGGTCTAGAAATTCTCCGTGCGTACACGTTTGTAGCAACTCAGATAATCCTTTCTCAAGATATTAAAAACTTATTTTTCCGCAAAATCTTTTCGATTTGTAGGGGACTAACCTAAAGGAGTGGTCTGATATTCTTGGAACAAATATGACGATATTCAAAGTTTGTATTAAATCTGGAACTCTTGGGCCGCTTTAAGGGAAATAATAACGGACCCTGCTACTTCATAAATCGTTTGTAAAACTGTTTCATAAAAAAAATAAGATCGCTATCATCTTACACATTTGAAGCCTATTCGACTTTCTAACATATTTTGATCGTCTTCGAAAAAGAAAAAAAGTACGGACGGGCGCACATAGACATCATAATCGATATATTAAATGGTGGATCTATGATCAATATTTTGTATTGAAACAATCTCTATAATATATGCATCAAATATACGTCTGTCCAATCAATACGAAGATTTGGACATGAAATAAAATAAAATAATATTATGGGAATGAAGTAATCTAGCTATGTGGGTCCGGTCGCTGATATGCATCACTCACAATTTTTACAATGTGGGTTCGGTTCTGGCCAAAGACGACACCTGATCAAATCAGCCAAAAACTAAATGTTTGTCTGTGCGTCTAGCCACTCTAGAGTTCACAATTATGACCCGAACATCACGAAAGACCCGAATGAAGGAAGCAGACTAAGACAAATGGACTAAGATTTTTGTGTGAAAATAAATGAAATTTTTGGATATTATCTATCTACGTATTTTTTTCCGTGGTAAATATATACGATTATTTAATCCGTAAAGACATAGACCGAATAAGTTGACAATACACCCAAGTAGAGTGGTTGAACCTTAAATTTATACCACTTATATCGATGTCTGTACTCGATATATACATCGGTTTACATATTCTGATAATGCTCAATATTGGCATTATCACTCTTTCAAAAATAGAACCATCAAGGTTGACACCAATAGTTTTTGATGATCATCGGTTAAGGTGCATGGACCAAAATCCTTTTTTTCGGATTTTCTAATCGTTTTATACACCGTATTTATGATCCAAATACTTAGAAATTTGACACGGGGAGTGGATCTGGACAAAGAATAAACATGATGATCAAAGTGAAATATTATACAATTTTCATCCTATGGCGTACATATTTTCTTAAAGAAGCCATCTACATAACTTCCCAACATATGAAAGAAAATATTTTGAACTTTAAATTAATTTTAAGTATTTACCAAAATATTCGCTGGTTTCTACATATTCTTCTATGTTTTAGAAATATTAGGTACTCATATATGGGGCAACTATCGAAAATATTCGCACAGAATCGAGATTTAGAACCAATGTGGTTAGTTCTCCGACTACATTGATACGTCCACTTGTTTATTTTTGTTTTAAGTTCAACAATTCAAAATTGACCAAAAATAATGTCACCACCAACTCACAATTTTTATATTTTTGGAGAAACCTCCCATTCTTGATCCCCAAATTAAAAATCAATTTTCTACAATTTTCGAAACTATTTACACATTATTATTATTGCATTTTTCAATTTTCCATTATTATATCATCTATTTTTTTATTTTGCAGGCCCTCCAGTTATCGAACCATTTAAGTTTCCCAAAAACCTGCAAGAAGGTGGAAGGGCACAAATCACATGTGCCGTATCCTCGGGTGATATGCCCATATTTTTCAGTTGGAAAAAGGATGACATGTCTATACCATCAAGTCTACAGGTAAGTGATAATCTTTTGAATGGCCAACAAGGAGAGGGAGAATAAAGATGAAATCCCGAAAACAGACAAGAAAATATTATCAAAAAATGGAAGGAAGGAAGACTTACCGACCATAGCGTTGAAAACGAATAAGAGAAATCACATACTTATTCATTTCTAATAACACACACAATTTAATACATTATCCTTTGGGGCACTAATATAAATGTGTAGGTCGGTCTCGCCCTTACTCAATATCCTGCCGTTGGGTCTTTTGTATCAAAGTTGCCTTTTTTTGTTACAAGGCCAAGGGATATCAGTATATTTTTATACGTGTGTGTATGCGGATCTGAATTTTATTCTTGTTATGCCAGACAAATAGTAACAACAACATGAAAATACTTCGACACAATGAAAAGTCTTTAGCTGCAGACATAAAAAGGATTTATGTTCTTCTTCTGCTTCTTTTTTTGTGCCGTTGTCTGTTCAAAAAATCTTCGGATATACACCGTTGTTGGGTTTTTAAAGTAATCTATGGTTTTATGGTTTATTTTTGTTCCCATCTTTTTTTTTTTGTTTTCAATTAACAAAAGATTTCCGAGAAAAAAGAGGAGTTTTATTCGCTGCTTGTTTTTAAGGACATCAGTGCTAAGCACAGTGGCAAATACACCTGTTATGCCAGCAATGCTGCTGCCAAGGTTAACTACACAGCTGAATTACAAGTTAGAGGTGAGTTGAAAATCTTGTTTTGCATTCGATAAAAGTCGTCGTTATTTATTGGTATATTGAAACTGTAATTTTATCAAGTAATTAAATTAATTGAATTAAGTTGTAATCTAAGTTGTATATTGTGGAAATTCATTGGATATCGAAGATATCAGATAATTTGGAAAGCATCTGCTATAAGGTGGAGTGTATTTATTTCAAGTATATATTTTCTTCATCAAATTACGATTAAACGTAATCTCCTAAGATTATTGTTATTGAAAATTTGTTGTGGTATAACACCAGGGTTCCATCCAATACTTTGTATTTTGGACACATTTGCTTTAATTTAGTATTTCGGCAGCTCATTGACCATTACATTTTTCTAAAAAAATCAATATTACTCTACTTTTTAGATTCCGGATTTATTTATAGTGTTTGGGTACTTGTATCAACGATGTTGTCGGTAATTTTTTTTATATATTGGATTCTCGTTAGGAGAACAATATCAATATTGGCACATATTTCGGAGTAGCCCCTATCGAATGGTAACTCTCACCCATTAAGTGACCAGTACCGTTCCACGTTTTGTAATATATTCTACATAACAGTAGTACAAAATTTCGGTATTTTCAGAATGTCATACACGTTTTTAACCAAATTGGATGTACTTATATATTTGTGGAACTGATAGAGTGTCAAATCTTTTTTTTTTTAATTAGCAATATAAGTCCATGATTATATAATGGTACTCATAACTTTAGTAATTTTTTCTGGTAGCAACATACCATGCCTAGGCCTAGGTTTGCCAGATTTCGAATTAAAAAAAGAACCGATATAAAAGACATATCATCCAACATGAGTCAAAATACATAGCATTCGAATATAGCAAATTCGATTAAAAAACGTCCTCCAACTATCGAAATTTAGGAGGGGGTCTACCCGAAATGTATATCATATAGAATTTTAATTTGAGCAATAATATGAGGTCGCCGGGTTATATGTTTAAGTCTAAAAACGGAATGATTCCACCTTATGCTAAAAAAATATACAAATGTGAATTCAGTACATGAAAACTATTGCCTAAGTTATTTCAGTGACCTAAAAATTTCAATATACCTGGACAAAAGATCAGCGCTTCTTTGAAGGCAATTTGTCAGATAACTATACAATAGTTTTAAGAATACAATTTGAAAACACTTAGGTACAAAAAAAACACATAGCAGTATAGTCGGACCGAACAGACCATATGATACCCTACACAACTTCCAGGAAAATATAACATTCGGTGGTTCTATATTCTGACCTTGAGCAATATTTCGCGATATTTGCATCCTCTTGACCGTATAGAGGTCAAAAACCATTACTAATATTCAGTACAGCTCTTCTAATTACTTGTCCAGATTCCCTTCATCGTGGGTCGTGTTGTGATCGACTCGAAAACCACAAAAAATTAAGTTTTCGGTCCACTTCAACCAAATTTTATTATCTGATCATCAACACTCATCAACAAACAACTTTTATTATTGTATAAAGAAAATTTCTTATATGACCAGATCAGTACAACAACATCGAAACCCGTTTGCTACTCTAGAAACACAAACGAACATACAAATCGGGAAAAATAAATTTTATATTTCCAGTCGATTTCACTTTCAGAGTAAAGACTTCCTCTTTTTCGAACATTTTCGAAAACAAATAATAACAAAGTTTTTATGATTGTAAATAATGTAAAAAATATTAAAAAACTAGTTTAAAAATAAAAATTCTTTACACAATAAAAATTCTTTCAGAATGCGGTCATTTTGACCGATTTTAGGCAATATAGGTATATACAAAATTCCCGTCTTTCTAGTGTTAAAGTAGACACAGCTTCCACAAAAATAAACTTTGTAGGACAATAACATGAAAAGTTTGCAACGACACATCAATAAATCCAACCCTGTTCAATTTGTCTCATGTATTTTAATAATTCCGGTGTTTTAAAGGGGTAAACCTCGACTTCAGCTATTTTAAAAAATTGCCAATATTGTCCATATACATTAATGATTAGAATAAAATTATATTTCGATTTCTGCGCGTAGAGATCGCAATACAGCTTTGAACGGTCATCGCTATTATTGGTATTGCAAATAGGGTTTATCGGTCCACGTTTTAATATAACCCCCATATAAAGGTTTTCTCTAAAAATTCTGCTTTATGAGCTTTTTTTCGTGTTGTTCAACTGAATATTGATCCACATTTTAGGGTATCCTCCATATAACAGTATTCGCCATTACTCGATGCATTTGGTATATTTGGGTGCATGCAATTTAATGGACGGTATTTTTTTTATTATGGGCTGTGGTATGATAGTAAATCTTCGTACTACAAATAATTGATATTGGTCCACCTTTTAGGGAAATCCTCTTTTAACGCTGCATTCCGAAAATATGTATTGTGAGCAGCTTGGGCATTTGTTTTAACCAATTTGGAAGCTATTTAGTATTTTATATTGCCAAATTGGCTCTAAATTATTACATTCTCATTAGATAAAACATCTGCCTACCAAAAATTATAAATATTGACCCAAGTTTCCAGTGGCCCTCACATAAGGGTACAAATTCTTGTGTGGAGAATAGAGTATGTAGATCCAAGTTTTGGTATCGGTACTACCACAAAAGCAAAAAACATAGTCCTCATAAAAATGTCCCAATCGACTTAAGAAGTTTTGAAGACACATCAAGTGGTGGGGGTATAAAAGTTCTTCCTGCCGAACTTTACGACTTTTCACTTTTCTTATGAAACATTTGAAATTTATAAAAAAATAATACAGAAATTGGCAAAGGAAAGTCTTTTATCTAATGAGGTGTAGTATCTAAAACTGCTCAAAATGCGGATTATAAAATACATTCATTTATACTTTTTATACCCTACACAACTATGTTGTCAGGGTATTATAGCTTTGTGCAGCCGCAAGAGTTTGTAACGCCGCGAAATATTGGTCCTAGACCCACCTTTAAGTATACCGATCGTTATATCTCGACTAGCTGAGTCCATCTAGACATGTGGGTCCGTCCGTCTGTCCATTTTAATTTGTAAACACGATACAGGCCGCCGTTATGGACCAATCTTCATGAATTTTGCATGTAGGATGGGCTCTGCCCAATGAAGACCCCTATTGTTTTTGGTAAAGATCGGTTAATATCTAGGGGATGAAATGGACCAAAAACTTTATTTTTGTCTGGTCGCTCCAGAGGCCGCAATTATGGCCCAAATATCGAGTGCCTGGCCAAAGAATAAGAGTGCCTGTTTTGATAAAGATCGGTCAATATTTGGCGGTTCAAATGGACCCTAACTTTTATGTGAAAAATGACAAAAATTGTATTCTATAGCGTAGATATTTACTCCTAATTGACATAGAGCCGAGAGGTTGATAGTATATCCAAGAGGAGTGGTTGACCTTTAAATGTATACCAATTTTATTATCGTATGTACTCAAATGTGGGAGTTACATTTAAATATTTACAGGTGCTTACGTACTCAGATATTATTTAGTAACACATTACCACACTAGAGGCGGAAATACAGCGCGGATCGCTTTGAAATTTTCCATGAGTATCCAGGTATGATTAAGGATAACGCCTACCGAAAATTAGGTGATGATCAAATAATAATATTGAGATGAGGTGGACCGACGACTTAATTTTTGTGTTTTTTCTAGTCAATATACAGGCCACAATTGAAAGTCGAACATCATAACACAACCCACGGTGAAAGCAATCTGGACAAGTAATTGGAAGGGATTTACTGAATATTAGTAATATTTATTGACCTCTAGTCCGTCAAGATTGTGCAAATATTGCGAAATATTTTCCATGCTCAGAATATATAACCACAGAAATTTAGATTTTCGTGAATGTTGTGTAGGGTATCATATGGTCGGCCCCGTCCGACTATACTGCTACGCTAACTGGTTTTACATAAAAATGAATGAATTAAAAAAAACTGGCATATTGAATACTAGGAATTCAATTTTTATTCATTTCATATGATATGTTATTGAAAAACGTCATAATAGCAATTTATTACTTTTTCATTTCATATGTCAAACTGCATTTATAAATTAATTGAAATACATTGAACAACATTATTTATTCATGCAAAAGAAAAACATATATTTTGCATTATATTGTTTTAATTTGCCAAGAAATGTTTTTTTCTCGAAGTGCTTTATATACTTAATAAAATGACGTAAAATAAATCACAATGGATTTACTTCGTATACTTTTTTCTTTTCACTTTTTTTCAGTTCACCTGAAATGAAACGAGAATAACAAAAAACTCTAATATACGAAACCCTAATCCCCAAAAGACTTATTTTTATATTAAATACATCCCTTAATGTCTTTAATCCCCAAAAAGCGAATATTTGTTATCATCCCCATCTATCAGTATCCTTTGATCCTTAAACTAATACTACTTCTTTTGGCAGAAAGAAAACGAGTAGGATATCCTTAGTTTCTTTTTTCCGTTAATTTGATACACTACTACTTTGTATTTTTTTTTTTTGTGTTTCATGTATCGACTAGTTTCAATATACCCTTAAATACATATGTATTTACGAGACCGTTTACTTTACTCGGAAATACATATATACTTGTACCTAGTCACTGATATACTTAAATATTGTCTTATTTTATTTGATCACGTTTAGTTGCACCACGCTGGTCTTTCGAACCAATGGATACGGCCATAATGCTTGGCAATACAATATCAATAAACTGCGAAGCAGAAGGATATCCGATACCGACGATTACCTGGTTCAAAGGACAAGGTAAGTAAATACAATGTTGTCTACTTTATCGTTTTGTTATTTTTCGTTCTATCGATTTTTTGGCGAACAAAACGAAGATAGTATACTAAATTTTGGGAAAAACGTAAAATTTTACAAATGCTAATTTTGTTGAAATAATTTGAAGAAACTCGCAAGTATAAGCGAACTTCGAACTCCAAGTCTATCGGTTCACATAATCCAAATTGTTCACATAATCAAATTTAGTACCATTTAGTACACATAAGTATAAACTTCAATTACTACCAACATCATGCAATCCATTGGACATCTTATTACCCAATTTCAGGATTCCAGCTCCATCGTTTCACTACAAATCAAAATTGAACCATATTTAGTGTCATTTACAGGGTTGCCCATATTCGACGGACCCATGTTTTTTTTAAATCAAAGAAAAAAAAAATAATTTGGCGGTTGGCAATGTTAATCATTTAATTTGTTCCAAGTAGATTTGTTTACATCAATTTTTGAATATGATATCTCTCAAAAGGCCGCCTCTGGCGTTGATGACGTATTGTGCCCTTTTTGCTGCATTTTCCATCGTTTTTGCCAACATTTCGGCCGGGATAGCGGCTATTTCTTCACGAATGTTGTCCTTGAGCTCTCCTACGGTCCTTGGCTTGTTAACGTAAACCTTTGACTTCAAATATCCCCACAAGAAGAAGTCAGGCGGCGTCAAATCGGGCGAACGCGGTGGCCAGTCCAAATCACCACTATTCGACATCAAACGACCCGGAAACAAATTCTTCAGAAAATCGATTCTTATGTGACTTGTATGCGGTGGAGCGCCGTCTTGTTGAAACCAAAACTGCCTCATACGCTTTCGACGAATAATTGGCATTACAAAATTGGTCATCATGTCGCGATAACGCTCCTGATTGATGGTAACAGCATGGCCATTTTCATTTTGGAAGAAAAACGGCCCAATGGCCGTTTTCGCACTAGCACCGCACCAAACTGTGACTTTTTCGTCATGAAGAGGCACTTCTTGAATCTCCTGAGGATTTTCAGTGTCGTAAAAACGGCAATTTTGCTTATTTACGGTCCCATTCAATGTGAAATGGACTTCATCGGACATGATAATTTTGTTCCAAAATTGCTCGTCATCTTCGGCCATTTCGATGACTTTTTGGACACATTCCAATCGACGAGGCTTGTCCGCAGGCAACATTCTTTGCGTCAATTGAATTTTGTACGGGAACAAATGCAAATCAATGCGAATAATCCGTTGTAAAGTGGACCGAGCCATGTCCAACTGCTGAGAACGGCGCTTTTGGGATGTTCTTGGGGACCTCTCAACACTGGCTCGTACGGCTGCGATATTCTCGGCCGATCGCCTTGGTCGACTTTTATATGGCATCTTCGGATTAGAAAGATCCTTAGCCGTCGAAAATTTTTAAATGGTAAAAATCTGCTTGGACTGACGCTTCAAACGCGGTATGTCACTAAGCGATGTGACATCTCTGTCAAAAGTTATGGCGTTTCCAAATGGGTGCGTCGAATATGGGCAACCCTGTAATACACATTAGTAGAAATTTCCAAAACTTCCTACGTTCCTTAATTCTACCCCCCAACAGTGAATCAAACTCCAAATTTCATGATTCCATCTCTGTTGGTTCATCCAAAATTTAAAGTGTACCAAATTTAGTACACATCAGTACGAATTTCCCAAACTACCAACATACATCAATTCTACAATGCAATAGAAATCTTATTACCAATTTTCAGTATTCCAGCTCTATCGGTTCACTCAAATCCAAATTGTACCAAAAATATAGTACCATTTAGTACTTTTCGTACTCATAAGTACAAATTTCCAAAACTACCAACATATCCCAATCATACACTCCGACGGTAATATTGGATTCAAATTTCTGGATTCCAACTTCATGCGTTCTTCCATATTCAAATTATACCATACTTCTAAAACCACCTCTTAATATCGACTCTACTCTTCAACTTTGATTCGCATTTCAAATTTGAAGCTTTTACTCTACCTGTTCAGATGCTATGAATTTGTAAACAAATTTAGTGCATTTTAAGATTTTTCGGATACTTACGAGTTCGAATTAAAAAAAAACCTTTGATAAATCTGCCCTACCCTCCATCAATGACCCTCAATCAGTTCTAGTTCCAGCGCTTCGCAAAATATAAATGGTACCACATTTAGTACTTTTTAGTACTTTTCGTGCCATTCTAATCAGAATTTCTAAACACCCTGCCTTATCCGACACCTTTGGGCCAAGAGTGACCTTCGACCCAAAGTTATAACTCACTATAACTTCTGCGAAAAGCAAAATAACCTACGAACAAAATGAGACATTAGTAATGGAAATCGTTTTTATTTAGGATTAGGTGCAAGCGTCCCATTTTGAATCGATGGTATATCTTGCGAAGGAACGCAGCCATTTTCACAATCAAAGTTATATGATCGTAAATAACTTAACTCCGATATATTTTTGTAGAATTTGCCTTGGGGTCCTGTTTCCATTCAATTGTGACTGATGTGTGTTTTTCCGTTGTGTGTAGTCCAGTTCCAAGCGCCATTGAGAAGAACCCAATTGATGGAACACTGTTGCGAGAATGAAGTCACAATGTGTAGGTAGTTCGAATCAGATAAAAAACCAACCAAGTTTATAAGCTGCCAGACCATGTGATGGAATTTTTCGCGGATGATGAGATGAAGTGTCTCTGCCATCACACTCTTGTCTTTCGACACCACACTGAGAGGAGTGATAACTTTGGTAGAACTCAAGTAAATCCAAAACGTTTGCAATGCACCCTGGGACTCTCGGGCCATTCTATCTCTTCTTGCATTTATTCTGATGCCTGTTGGTTTATTCCGTCGTTCTGTGCTGCAGATTTCGAAAATAACTATATATGGCTCTGAATGGCTACGTTTGAATTTACTCTTATCTTCAATCAAGATAGGGTCCCCAAAGAAACTACCGATGTTCGTATGTTTTCATCGTCCTCTTTCCTCTTTTTCCCGATACTTACAAACTAAGATGTGCATAGTTTTAAGTCGATAATACATTAAAAGTGCGATTTGAGTTAAAAACTGAAAATAAATGAAATGTTTAGTTTATTCTAATGTTCGATCTACCATTTTATGTGATTTTTCTTTTTATGTGATTTTTAAAATCTTATTTCACATCGAATCGGACGAAATTAAATGTCTATATAGATATTTGAACCAATTGAAAAAACCCCATACACATACCATTCTGAAATCAATGAAAAATTGCATAGCAAACATGCTTACACCTTTTGTTCTTTTTTTATCACTCTAAATTCAATTTAATACCCCCTACCAAATTTCTTGTAAATCAACCAAACATAGGCCCTTCGGTGCACCATTTACATAAAATCGAACGAAAATATATAAAAGACCTATATCAAAATAGGATTTCAACAATCCTTATCACACATCATTTTTTCCTCAATTGCATTCGCTATGCAAAATTTTGTTTCAATCGGACAAATATTGGGATTTTGGTGTATCATTCACAAAAAATCGGACGAAACTATATATGGGAGCTATATCGAAATCTGAACCGACTTTAAGAAAACTTCGCAGACATCAGTCTGGACCTGCACAGTATTCTGTGCAAAATTTTGTTCCAATCGGGCAAATATTGTGAGTTTGGTGTATCATTCACAAAAAATCGGACGAAACTATATATAGGAGCTATATCTGAACCGATTTTAACAAAACGTCTGGAACTATTTCAGTACTCTGTGCAAAATTTTGTCCCAATCGGTCAAATATTGGGAGTTTTAATCATTTACATAAAATCGGACGAAACTATATATGGGAGCTATATCTAAATCTGAAACGATTTACTTTCAATAGGGTTCAACCTTGGGCCAAATAAGTGAACTGTGCCAAATTTCACCCAAATCGGATCATAAATGCGACCTGTACTTTGTTCATAAAAATACATGGACGGACAGACGGACATGCGTAAATCGACTCAGAAAGTGATTCTATGCATATTCTCAAAAGGAACCATGGGCCTATCTCGATTCCTTTTGCCTGTTACAAACATATGCACAAAGACATAATACCCTGTACGACAGTGTGGTGAAGGGTATAAAAAACCTTTATGACCAAAAAATGAGATCTCTTGCCCATAGAGTGGATCGATCTGAACTATTTGTTTGTAATTTTTTTTCTTGGGAGAAAGATCCGGTTCTTCAAATTTTATAGCCGGAGTTTGAGGTTAAGAATGTGATTAATAATGTTTTTCGCATTCAAATGATATGCATGTAATTTTAATCGGTTGATTGAAACCGGTAACCTAATCGAGTTTATTATCTGAAAATCCGGTTCAAAAATTTTGCGAAATTGATTTTTCTCAATATCCAACAATACAGTAAGAGTTGGGGCTATTTCGTGTCGAAACTGGGAGGGGGAAACATATACATGCTGATATGGCGCGAAATCTCCACGATTACACGCAAGCTGGTACTGCATCCCCTACATGAGGAGACACCCTATTTGAGTTCCCAGGGCGGCATTCTGACAGGTCTGAATGTAATCCTTTTCATAGATTACCACTGACTGGTCTATTACTTTATAAGATATCAACAATATACCCTTTTTAAACAAGATATATATTTGGTAAATCGGTTGAGGATTGGCTGAGTTACAGCAGTTGAAATGTGAAAAAATACGCATAAAAAGACAAAACATATTTTTCTTCGGACTGTAATCAATATAGATTCATGTATTGGCATTTCCCCCATATAGGGATAGCATCCGACTGAGAGTTTTTTTTCCAATTGTAGTGTAATTTGACATTCCGCATTATTGGAGACTTTGATATAGCCCCCACATAAATGTACCGCACCATTTTCGGTATATAACCGAATTTTCTCATCGAAATGGCTATAATTTAGCACATCGGATATTTACTGAATAAAAACATCTTTCCAGACATGATTCTATATAGATTTGTATAGTAAAATATCACGCATCCAAATGTCCCGTTGAGTTAGTGATTTTGATTACACACCACCAAAAAAAGTTCGGTTCAGCTAATAACTACGATTTTTTTCTTATTTAAGTTGACATTGTATTGCCGACATTTGAATAATTATGAATTTTTTCTGCAAGAGCTTCCAAATCAAACCTTATAATTTACGAAAAATTCAACATTTTCAAGGAACTACTAAGTTCGCTTTTCCTTTCACTTCCATACCACCCCGACTTTATTGGCAATAATTCCGAATACTTCATCTGCGATTCTAGTTCTAAGTTTACTTTTGTTCCATCCATTGAATTCACTAAAGTAAAATAAACATTTGTTAAGAATTGTATAAACATTTCTCATCCGGATGCACTCCACACACACACACACACAAAAATGGCTTTTCGCAATGGAATTCGTTACATTAATTCAGAGCTAAAATTCGTTACTGTTTAAGGACCAGAAAGAGTAGTGGGTTGAAAAGACGACGCTGATGAAAGAGAAGATTTACCTTTCATGGACACGAAAGACCTTTAAATATTTTTCGTTAAATACACTTACAATAATCATTCGTGGTGGTAGTGATATTCTTTCCGTTTCACTACTCATAGACGGGGTTGGCCAAATGCGGTGGTCGTCATCGACCCTCGCACTTACCATTGCTGGTGCTGCTGCTACTGCTGCTGTGGCGGCAACCATAGTTCGAGTAATCACTGAAAGTGAGTTCATTAAAGTTTGATATTCTGTTTCCTCTTTCCAACTCGCAGAACGTTCAATGTGGCATAAAAGAGCCAAAGCCAAAAGGAATATCGTTGGAATTAGGATGTTCATTTTATTGAAATGCTTTTTACTGCGTTTTTTTTGCTTTGCTTTGGCAGCACAACCGTTGAATTGTAACGGATGAGCATGAATCCGAATAAGAATGCGAAGGTGGAGAGAAGTCGAAAGCAACAACAACAACAAGTTTTATGGATAACTATGTAAAAACATTTATAAATGTATTCAGTCTGTCAATGAGGGAATGAAAGAACAGGATGCTGTTAGGGACGGAAGAGAGGTTGGCGAATGGCTTATCACACCATTGCGTTGCCGTTCGTAAACTAAAATCAGGTTAATTGATTAGTTCGGACTATGTTAATTTTTTATGCGCAGCTAAAACATTGCACAAACAAAAACACAAAATATATAAATAAATGCCAATAATTATAAAAGCGGATGTTGGTCCGCACAATTCAGCACAGAAATTTGTTATGTAAATAACTATTTACTTATATCCGCAATGCTATTAAAAAATGATGATGAATCCATTCAATTAAACAACACAAAAGTATTTTTGTATGTCAAATAGTTGTAATGATGACGATGATGGCGGAAGTTGTTGTTGTGAGGATAGGGGTTTTTTCTGGCAGATGAGAAGAAAATCTCATTAATGTTTAATTAAACGAATCAAAGAGGGTTTTATTTATGGATGCTAAAATAAATGGGGGATAAAATTAAGGAAATGGGCGAATAATTTATTTAAATCAATATGTTAATGGTCTTAATTTATCTTAAGGCAAACAATATAAATGTCGGTAATTATTTATTTCGTTTATATTTAGAAATTAATATTTATTGTCATATTGGCTAGGTATAAGATGATACTTTTTTGCTATTATAAATTACCGTTCCATGTATATTTCTCTACATAATCATATAATTCCCATCCGCTACATTTTTGGCTATATGGGTTGGAATTACAATATTTCATAATTTATATAGCCGACCTTCTCAGTATATAATCTTTTTTTATTAGCTAATGCTGAAATTATTCCAAAGGGTTTTCAAGGTGCAATGTTTGTACCCGGAGCCTTATGGCTAATGAGGTTGTATATACTCTGGTACGATATAAATGTGCATAATCGAAATATCGGGCTTAGAGCCCATGTATTTTGGACCCAATCAGTTTCAGACAATTTTGAATCGATTTAAAACTGTGTGTTCATCTTAAGCTCCAATTAATTTGTTATTATAATTCAAACGGAGTATTCGACTTGAACCAAAGTGTGTACAGTTCAATATTTTATCCAATACTTTATAATGTTTAACTCTTCTTGGCATATTGAAGGAAATTTCTACATACCAACTTCTAAGTAAATATTTGTATTTATAAAATATATTAACTTTTGACTGACCAAGCAACGATTATTCTTTTAATATACATTGCATAAAGAAATACGTAAGTGCAAAAAATAATATGTGTTGCTAATGGTAAATCGTGGTTAAAGTCCACTTGTCAATTTTAATAGAAATTGCTATAAAACGCGATTTCGACTTTTTCAATCTTTTTGTTTAAAATTTAAAAAAATAATTTAGAAAAAAGGTTTCAATACTTGTTCCTATAATTTTGAGATCTAATTCTGTTTGAGTTTGACCTTGAGTTTTTTCAGCCAAAAAGAAAAAGTCATGCAATAAAGGGTTAAGCATGGAACAAATCGACCCATTTGGTACATCTGAAAGTGCCACAAACTCGAAAACTTGTAAATCACGTATGAAACGATCGGAATCCGATTTTATCCTAACTTTGCACATTATAATATTTTGCCTGACATAGACCAAATTTAAAAACGGAATCAATCGGTGCACACATTCCGGACCATCATACACAACGTCATATTTTAGCTTAATTGATTGGACCTATTTACGTTAACGTTATGTTAACGTTAACGTTACGTATGGTCGCATTTTAGGTTTGAAAAAACAAAAGATTATGTGGAGAAGCTAATGTCTCATGTGTGCGACTATTTGGTGTGGCTAATGGTCCGGCATGGTAAATCAAGCTTTCTTTTTATACCATCCACTCTTAGGTGGATTGTAAATTAAATTTGTTATTTTCTATGCAACATCTCGAAATATTCAAGGAAAAACTCATTTTTAATCAGAAAAAAATCTTTGTCGATTTAGAGGTTTCATCTGTCTTTTGAAATCCAACTGAATTCGAAATATTTTACATAGAGTTATACAATTTTGTAAATACATTGTTAGCACTTTTGGAAATACATTGCTAGCACTTTTGGAATTTAATGTCCACTCTATTACATAATTTGACATTCCGGGTTCTTAGAAGTTAAAACAGGTGAGCGGACCAGTATAGTCGTAGGGAGCCGACCATATGATACACTGAACAACTCCCACTGAAGTCTAACTCTCTACGGATTTATATTCAGAGCTGAGCCGATTAGAGGTATTTGCCCCCCCTTGACGATTAGAGGTCAACGACTCCTCTTTCTTACCCTCAATATTTAAATCATAACATTCTCATATTGGCCGATCATAATCAAAACAGCTCTATAATAGACCAGATCTTCTTCCCCGTGTAAAATTTGTAATGCTCGACTTATAATTATGTCCTCTAAACAGACTAGAAAATCCGGTATCGCAAATGTCTTGGATCATTTGACCGATCAGCGATCAACTCTATTTTTGCGCCCTCTAGTGTTGTAATAGATTAATAATTAATATATGATAAATATCGAAGCCTGTAAATAGTTATGTATAACATCCCCCTTCGGAGTAGATACATAATTATAATTGATATTAATTTAAAGGTCAGCGGTACGTCAAAGAATGCAATTTTTGCCATTATTCACACAAACGTGGAACTCTTTTTTTTTGGTGTACAATTTCGTGATGTTCGGTTCATAATTGTAACCTCTAGAGCCACCCAAAAAACAGACAAAAATAAAGTATTAGGTCCATTTGATGCCATAAATATTACCCGATCGTTATCAAACACAGTAGGGATCTTCTTTGGCCAGAACCGTTCCTACATGAAAACTTTCTTGACTATTGGTCCATAACTGTGTGCGTGTTTACAAATTATAATGTTCTGTCGGACAGACACACATGACTAGATAGGCTCAATTAGTCGAGATATAATACTCGGTGTAGTGAAATGTGGGTCCCGGGCCTTGTTATCAGGAGTTCCGTGTGTTGATAAACATATACAGGTCGAAGTTTTGACAAAGCCCACATACCACATTTATAATGATTCCGCCCCATTTTTGGAATTTTAAAGGTTGTACATCTATTTTCCCAAAGTGGCTGCATATTGGGGTTTTGTATAAGTATAAGTGTTTAGTGGCATTTTATGGTTGAAGTTGGATGAGATTGATTTCTTACAACAATACAACGCTACATGTCACATATGCCATGAAAAAAACTGTCATTTCACGGCAAAAATTACCAAACCATGATATGAAGCAAACGGATAATCCAATTTCATCCAGACTTTGCAAATAATAGTACTAGACCTACATTAAGTCTGGATATGACGTGTAAAAGTTCACACTTTCTGGTACTTCGACTACAAAGTGTAGAAGTACCAGAAATTTCATATGGAGTATCCGATTTAGTAAAAATATGTATATAATACAAATCGAATGGTGAATACTGGTTAGTATAAATATTAATAACTGTTATGTTAGGTCATCATAGCAGACTTTAATATTTATAATAGCCATATATTTAGTGCGACTATCGGATGATGAACCTAGATTCATCATCTAGGGTACCTCCCCCACAAGATTAGGATATGTCATACGCTGAGGGCCTATATCTACACTTGTTTTTAATTCCACAACTTATATTTTCCTTTACCCCTCTGAATATTAAACCGTTTTTAATTGTTCCTAGAATATCTTGAGAAAAACTACACAAACTTCAGTTTATGGTAGAAATGTAGTGTAATGTTATTCACAAATCATTTTCCATTAATATTTCATGTTGTTGAAGATAGAATACAAACTGTCAGATTCAAATAGAAATTAACGCATTGAAATTCACTTATTTGTATTCTTTGAAAAGGGTATTAAAAATTTAGAGTAAATTGAAAGCGAACAAACATAAAAATGTGAAATTACATTCATGGCCTTACATTTTTCTCGAAAATGTTATTTCGATTTATTCATACTTATTTTTTATGTGTGCCTCCTATTGTTTTCTTTCTCTTTTTGCCTTTCAGGTAAATTGAATACAGATTTCAAACCTTTAAATATGCGCAACCATTCGCTGGTACTCAACTTGGCGACCGACATTGACGAGGGTTACTATATGTGTCAGGCTACGAATGATATTGGAGCTGGTCTTAAGAAAATTATACGCATCAATGTCAACGGTGAGTATTTTGTGGCCCTGTGACATCAATGAATGAGAATACACGTGCCAGTCACTCAGAATGCGAGGCTGGCTGGCTGGTAGCCTACCTTGTAGTGACAGAAACACACAATACAACTACATACCCATTGAATTGTGAATATTTTGTAATTTGCTTACGTATTTCCTCTTCCTCCCCCTTTTTCTTCACTTCTATGTTTGGGCTGTGTTTTGCTGTGGTTTTATATCTACTTGTGGTGGTGATGTGGATGTCCCTCTCTGTGTCCGTACGTGTATGTGCGTTACTTGTTAATTAAACAACAACAAAATTCACTGTACTAACATGTCATACAACTACAACGTTGATAACAACAACAACTACTACTACTGACATACATAACAACAAACAACACTTTTCACTCGCTGACCTCAACACCCCATCCATTGTGGCATCGATTCCGGATTCACAACTGCACAGAACCTGCACGTTTCGAACAAACATCACGCAACGTCTCGTCGCGACGTAATGATGCTGTCACACTCGACTGTCATGCCAAAGGTGATGAACCCATTAGTGTCGCCTGGACTCACAACAATGCACGCATTGATTTGAATAATTTCCGCTTTAGCATAGCGGAAATGAAAACCGAAAAGGGTGTTGACTCGCAACTGACCATCTCACGTTCGGATCGTCACGATTCGGGCATTTATAAATGTGTCGCTGAGAATCCATATGGTCGGGCGGAGCAAATTATCTATTTGGCGGTGCAAGAGCGTCCGGATACACCCTCAAATCTAGAGGTATTTGAAGTTGGTTCGAGAACAGTTAAATTATCATGGCGTCGTCCGTTCGATGGCAATTCACCCGTACTCTCCTATTTGGTGCAATATCAACCATTGAAATATCTACAATCTCATACGGCACTGGGTTTGGCCGGCAGTGATTGGAATGGTCCGAATATAATAAATGTAACATTGCCATCGACCAGTATAAGTAAAAGGTGAAATTGAAGTCGTTCATTTTTCTCTTCCGCAGCTCACTTAGATGTCCATTTTGTTTTCTTGACATATCTAATTTTTATCCTGTCTTTTCCTACTTCTTTCCAATTTTTATTACATAATATTTTCGTGTTGACAGCTATGACAGCGACTTACGTGCATAAGTGCCATTGTATCTGGTT